>NC_081230.1:2289240-2343663 GCF_902713425.1 Acipenser ruthenus
GCCCATTCTTCTTGGCAGAATAGCTCGAGCTCTTTCGTTGGTTGGGGATCGTCTGTGGACTGCAGTCTTCAAGTCTTGCCATAGATTTTCTATAGGATTCAGGTCTGGGCTTTGACTCGGCCACTCGAGGACATTCACTTTCTTCTTGCTGAGCCACTCCATTGTTGCTTTTGCTTTGTGCTTAGGATCATTGTCCTGCTGAAAGGTGAATCTTCTCCCCAGTCCCAGGTCTCTGGCAAACTGGAACAGGTTTTCCTCCAGGATCTGCCTATGCTTTGCACCATCCATCTTTTCCTCGATCTTCTCAAGCCTCCCTGTCCCCGCTGATGCAAAGCATCCTCAAAACATAATGCTGTCACCACCATGCTTTACTGTAGGGATGGTGTTAGCAGGGTGATGTGTCGTGTTTGGTTTACGCCACACATATGCTTAGCATTGAGACCAAAAAGTTCTAAAGAGGGGGAGACCCCGTTCTAAAAATAAACAAACAAAATATTTAAACAGCAGGGCTTTGTCCTGCCTCCTTTTTATGTGCAGGGCTTTCCTACCGCCCTGATACAACATCACTTTTCTTTTCACTTGCAACTAATTAGATTTAAAACAGCCGTGTTTTTTACATATTTTTTTTTCTTTATCAAATTCATACCACAGTTCATCGCAAACTCACAACCAAGTAATGCCAGCGCAGTATAAAAATGTGTATTTTCTTTTTAGAAGTCAAACTACAGTACTGACTTTAAGCACAAGATATACTTGGAATTGCTTCACACAGTTCCGTCGTTTGCCACACTTTGGGAACCTCTGATGTTAACCAACGATCCTGTGACTGCATTAAAAAAAAAAAAAAGTTTCTGAATGTGTATTGTTATGCATGGAAGGCATTCGCCCACACATACCAACCGATGTGTTAAATATTAAGCGGCGCTATCAATTGTTAGTTTTAACTGTATTGTAAGACATTTTGATCAGCCATCACAGTATAATGCAAGGTGGGAGAATATAGATTTTTTAAATTATGCCGCCCTCTGAATTTTGCTGCCCTAGGCAGCAGTGTGGAGTAGTGGTTAGGGCTCTGGACACTTGACCGGAGGGTTGTGGGTTCAATCCCCAGTGGGGGACACTGCTGCTGTACCCTTGAGCAAGGTACTTTACCTACATTGCTCCAGTAAAAACCCAACTGTATAAATGGGGAATTGTATGTAAAATAATGTGACATCTGTATAATGTGAAATAATGTATAATGTGATATCTTATAACAATTGTAAGTCGCCCTGGATAAGGGCGTCTGCTAAGAAATAAATATTATTATTATTATTTGCCTACTTCTCCTATCGGCTAAAGCCAGCCCTGTTGCCCAATAATATATTTTAAAGTTGAAAAGGCATAAGCCACCAAAACTGTATGCGAGGGTTAACTCCTCCATACTCATTCTAGGAGATTTATGGTGCCAAATAAATTGCCTTATTGATTTTTTTAAGTATTGTAAAAAAGTTAAGGGGAAAAGAAACAGGTAATGACTGGAACAGGTATAGGAATCGAGGCGGAACATTCATTTTTAGGACAATAATTCAACCCAACAATGTAAGGGGTTCATTCTCAACCCTGGTTTTGTTCCAAGGAGCTCTCAGTTACTTAATTGAACCCTTAATTAAACTAATCATTTGTTTAACTTGACTTTTTAAATTGTGTATCTTACAAAAAGCTAGAGAATTCAAGTTCTTTATGCTGTTTAAAGTAATTAAAAGCTCTGCTTAGTCATATTAGTTCAATTAAGTAATTGAGAGCAGCTTGGTTTTGAACAGAAACCAACAGGACAGTGGGTCCCCAGAACCAGGGTTGAGAACCACTGGTCTAGGGAGACAGACATACTGGGTTGTTTTCTTGAACTTGCAAGGTGCACTATGTCAAACACCCTTCTAAGGTTATTTACAGAGGATTGATTATTTATAAAGCTAGTCTGGTCTTGGTTTACTAATTGAGGGAGATATTGTCCTAATCTATTGGCAAGTAATTTCGCAACAATTTTGTAATCTGTGTTAAGAAGGGATACGATATCAACTTGATGCAAACAAATAAAAATCGTGCACATACTGAGTGCATTTTGGCACGAGGTGCAGTCCTGCTGTACCAACCGCTGGCTGGAAGTGTGTAGTTTCAGATATGTAAATATGATAAGATGTCACTGCAGCTCTAAAGTTAAAAGAAATGACTTGAATCCTGTACTTGAATCGTTGCGACAGAAAACCGTATATGTCCAATTTTAGAAAAAAATTGAGTTAAGTATTTATATTGTTGGAAAGACAAAGAAAACAAACTCAGGTATTCGGAGAAGCCTTACCTCAGCAGAAAATTAAAAAGCTCTGATTAGATACAAATTCGCTTCTGGAGGTAACAAACTGTTTTACCATGACAACAGTTTACTCTGAATAATTTTGTAAAACAGATTTTATCGTTGTTCTAATGAGTTAAATGAAAATCAGACTATTTTTCAAAAATATTAAATGTTTGAATTAAATATTCATTGTCATGTGATATATAGCCTACTGTTCTTCCACATCACATTTTTTAAATTGTCTTTAAAAAGTAAATATTATATCCCACTGATTTTTTTTCTTTAAAAAAAAGAAACTTAAAGAAGGACACTGTCACAAAGACGGCCGGAGTGGGTGGCGTCAGACCAGAAGCAGGGAGTAAACAGACAGAGACTTGGAGTTTGGTGGAGCTGAGCGAATGGTTTCGCTCAGCATTTAATAAAACAGCACAGAAAATAAAAGGTTTGAAACACAAAAACGCTGGACACGGCACTACACGCCAAAATAAACAGGTAGACAAAACGGACAGACACTAACAAACAGGGACGAACAAACACGGTGAGTGAAAACACTTATCTTTACACTTATCTTTACGCTTTTGCTTTCTTTTACTTTCTCCTTCTCTCTCTCCCGTTCTCCACTCACCGAACACCTAACCCCGACTGAGTGCTACGTGTCTCTATATATACTGTTGTGCTGGGATTCAATTACTAATTAATTATTCACTTGAATCCCAGCACGTGAATTAATTCTGTGCAACCCCGTGCTCACATATTACATTTAACCAGCACGTGAAGTGATTTGTGCTCTCCTCGTGCCTAAATACAAATCTACACTTTTTAAATATACGTGAAACACAGACCCGTTTATATCCCGTGTACCAATGACTATACACCAACATTAACACACGCACGCAACATACAAATGCACACAGGGACGGGGCGCATTGCCACATATACCCCCCCTTGTGCGCAGCACACATGGCCTCAACGGCCACCTCCCCCCTTAAAAACCCAGCAGTCCAGGACAAAGTCTCGGGCTGGGAAGGGAGGCTTCAGTGGGCCCATGGCTGGCCATGCTGTCAGCACCCCTGCCGGTAGTGGCACGGCTGACAGCCTGTTGGTCCCGTCCTGCAGCGAAAAAGCTGCGGGGGCAGGTGGTCCCCCGACCTCCCCCTTCTTCGTAGCCGGCAGCTCCCTCCTGTGGGGCTCCGGCCACAAGAACTCCTGCAGCGAAACTGCTGCTGGGGAAAGTGGTCTCCAGACCTCGTCCCCCTTCTTTGTAGCCGGTAGCTCCCTTTGGTGGGGCTCCGACCACAGTACTGCCGGCAGCGAAGAAGCTGCAGTGGGAGCAGGTCTCCGGACCTCCCCCACGATCTCCGGCAGCGAAACTGCTGCAGTGGGAGCAGGTCTCCTGACCTCCCCCACGATCTCCGGCAGCGAAACTGCTGCTGGGGTTGGTGGTCTCCAGACCTCCTCCCCCTTCTTCGTGGCCGGCAGCTCCCCTTTCTGGGGCTCCGGCCACCGTACTCCCTGCGGAGGTACGGGCAGCAGAGGCAGCTCCTGCTCCTCTGCTCCGGGCGGTGGCGGAGGCAGAGGCAGCTCCAGCTCCTCTGCTCCTGGCGGTGGTGGAGGCAGAGGTAGCTCCAGCTCCTCTGCTCCTGGCTGTGGTGGAGGCAGAGGCAGCTCCAGCTCCTCTGCTCCTGGCGGTGGTGGAGGCAGAGGCAGCTCCAGCTCCTCTGCTCCTGGCGGTGGTGGAGGCAGAGGCAGCTCCAGCTCCTCTGCTCCTGGCGGTGGTGGAACCAGCAGGTATTCACCCTCTGCTGGTGGAGGTGGGAGGGGCCAGCAGTCCTCCCACTGCGGTGGAGGTGGAACCAGCAGGTATTCACCCTCTGCTGGTGGAGGTGGGAGGGGCAAGCAGTCCTCCCACTGCGGTGGAGGTGGAACCAGCAGGCATTCACCCTCTGCTGGTGGAGGTGGGACCAGCAGGTATTCACCCTCTGCTGGCAGCTTGGGTCCTAGGGCTGTGGAAGCCCCGACTTCCCTCTCTTCAGGCTGTGGACGCACCGACTCCTCCCTTTTGGGCTGTAGACGCCCCGACTCCTCCCTGTTGGGCTGTGGACGCACCGACTCCTCCCTGTTGGGCTGTGGACGCACCGACTCCTCCCTGTTGGGCTGTGGACGCACCGACTCCTCCCTTTTGGGCTGTGGACGTTCGGGCTCCCCCCACTCAGGCGTAGGACGTTCGGGCTCCTCCCACTCAGGCGTAGGACGTTCGGGCTCCTCCCACTCAGGCATAGGACGTTCGGGCTCCTCCCACTCAGGCGTAGGACGTTCGGGCTCCTCCCGCTTGGGCTGTGGACGCTCAGGCTCCTCCCGCTTGGGCTGTGGAGGCAAAACCAGCAGGCATTCTTCCTCTGCTGGTGGAGACGGGGACAGCAGGCATTCTTCCTCTGCTGGTGGGACTGCTACCTGGGCTGCTGTTCCACTTATAATTGCCTCCAGGTAGCTGAGGACCAAACCCACACCTTCCTCCCAGGTGCTTACGGTCTGTTCCCTTGCATAAGCCTCCCATCGTTCCCTATCCATAAACTGCAGGAACTGGACGACTACTGGTATAGACTGGGCCTCCAGCCCAGCATTTTCCAGCATCCAGTCCCGCACTTTGATGGCGTCTTCTGCCATTTTTTTTTTTATTTTATTTTTTTTTTAAATCCAAAACTGCGGTTCCTGCTCTGGCCTGAGTCCTGGAGGCGCTGTCGACCCCACTTCTGACACCACGTGTCACAAAGACGGCCGGAGTGGGTGGCGTCAGACCAGAAGCAGGGAGTAAACAGACAGAGACTTGGAGTTTGGTGGAGCTGAGCGAATGGTTTCGCTCAGCATTTAATAAAACAGCACAGAAAATAAAAGGTTTGAAACACAAAAACGCTGGACACGGCACTACACGCCAAAATAAACAGGTAGACAAAACGGACAGACACTAACAAACAGGGACGAACAAACACGGTGAGTGAAAACACTTATCTTTACACTTATCTTTACGCTTTTGCTTTCTTTTACTTTCTCCTTCTCTCTCTCCCGTTCTCCACTCACCGAACACCTAACCCCGACTGAGTGCTACGTGTCTCTATATATACTGTTGTGCTGGGATTCAATTACTAATTAATTATTCACTTGAATCCCAGCACGTGAATTAATTCTGTGCAACCCCGTGCTCACATATTACATTTAACCAGCACGTGAAGTGATTTGTGCTCTCCTCGTGCCTAAATACAAATCTACACTTTTTAAATATACGTGAAACACAGACCCGTTTATATCCCGTGTACCAATGACTATACACCAACATTAACACACGCACGCAACATACAAATGCACACAGGGACGGGGCGCATTGCCACAGACACTTTTGATTCAGGTTTTTTGTGATCAAATTTTTATTTGAAAACAGAGCATTACAAAACCAGGAAAATATCCCAATTTTCAATTTTCCACCCCCACCCCCACAGAAATCAATAGTTTCTGAAGATGTATTAAGAAATTTGAAGGATCACCTTCCGCAACAGAAAATAGTTCTGGTAAAATTTAATTGTTTATTTAAGTTCCCCTTCTCTCTCTAAGCGTAGGATCTTTTCCCTGTTCTGGTATTTCACGGGTTTCATAATGACAATCCTGGAGTTTTGATCTGGAGCTGGTTTGGGTATCAGAACATGGTGAGCGCAGTCAGTTATCAGTGGCCCCCCAAAATGTTCATTGCCCAATACTGTGATCGGATCTGTGCCCTCAGATCCATCTGGCAAGCCCTCTATCTATAAGTTAAGCACAAATGAAAAGCTTAAATTGTCAATCAATAAACCAAAGTACATAAAATTCTTAGAACAAAAATCACAATGTACACATCGCATAATTTGAAAAATCCAGTTTTAATTCTATTCCCCATTGTCTTGCCTTTTGTTTCTGTCAGGCCACAAGTTCTTATCGACATCACACAACACATTGTCTCTTGCCATACACCTGGGGGAAAAAAAAGCCTTGCATGGCGGATCCACCCTTGACAGGCCTCAACTGTGATGTAAGGGTAACCTGCTCTTTGGTATGGTGGTCATAAACCTTCTATCTCCATGCTGAGAAAAACTCTTCAATGGGATTCAAGAATGGTGAATATGGTGGAAGCAATAGGATTGCAAATCTAGCATGCACTTCACACCACTCTTAGACAAGTGCACTGTGACGGAATGGAACATTATTCCACATTACTATGAATTCTGTTTGGTGTTGCCCCTCTACTCCACCACCTCCATCAGGAATCAAATGCTCAAGCAGTTGATCCAGGAAAATCAGCAGTCGTGCAGTGTTGTATGGGCCTATCATTGCTCTTTGGCACATTACTGCATGTGGAGATATAGCTGCACACATTGTGATGTTACCATCTCATTGACCGGGGACTTGAACGGTGGCACAATGACCAATCACATTTCAACCATGTCTCCTTCTTTTGGACAGATTGAATCCAGCCTCATCCACAAAGATATATTCCTGGGGTGCAATACTGGCATCAAGCTCCAGAATTCTATAGGAGGATAGAATTGTATCATACAATCCAATATCGACAGCATTAAAATCATATTGCACAGTTGTACATATAAGAACACACCACAGAAAATGACTTGTACAGTACATACTGATACCGCATCTCCTTCACCCTGTCACTGTTCCTCTCGTATGGCACCCTGTACACTTGTTTTGTTCTGATGTCATTTCTTATCAGCACACGATCAATAGTTGCCAAGCTAATACTCTGAATATTGTGAAATACTTTGTTGTCCTGCATTATTCTTGCCTGAATGTCTTTTAGGCGTATGACGTTGTTTTCAATGACCTGTTCAGTGAAATACGTCCACAGCCACCAGAATGAGGTCTTTTATCGACTCTGTACAACAGATTCAATGTGTGATTGAATTACGGTATTTACATATTGCATCTTACAGCATAAGTTTAAAACTATGCATATCCTGAAGTACATATCAAATGTGCACACTTTGTAAGACCTTACCTGTTCTCCCTCCTGAAAATACAGATGATTGACGACTGAAATACTGTTGATCTACTGAGATTTGGCTGCACCTGCTGTCCAGCCTCTCTCATGCTCAGGCCATGGTTGATAACAAGATCAACTATTGTTGCTTTAATCTCATTCGATATAGTACTCGCTGTACATCCTGGTCTTTGCTATCTTGGCGGTACTCTTGCTCCCCCTCTCATTTGGACACCCCTTCCTTTTGCCCCAGCTTGTCCCCTACGTTGCTCCATTTCTCACCCTCAACTGAAAGTCTGCCTCTAGCTCCTATTAGTTGTACCTTACAACTGATGTATTAATTAAGAGTTAATTGCAGTAGAATCTGCACATGTGAAGTGTCAATGGATTCAATTGAAATGAATTGCTTTCAATTACAAATAATATGCTGTAATGTGAGAACAAAACGCACTCAATTGAATCATGTTCATTGTAGACACAAGTGTTAAATGTTTTGGAAAACAAATAGTTGGCTTTGCAATTTGTGTGAAAAGAACAAGAAAATGCTTTCGGCTCCTCAGCGGTCATATTTTCTGGAGTGCTGGAGGTATGAGAAGAGTAGGCACCAGAGTTGGAGTATCTACTTGCTTTGTTGGCGTAGGTATTTTTTTATTTCTGTTTTCCCCGCCGACATGCTGCAAGCATCAAGCAAAAGGTCCCCGTACTGTTCAGAATGTGGTGTTGGATACAAAAAGAAGGTATGAAGCCAGGATGGTAGCAGAGACCTTGGGTAGGTCCCAATTTAAACACATGGTTTAAAAAAAAAAAAAAAAAATCTCGCTTGCTGTTTTTTTCCCCCACTCGGGGTCGCTCAGAGGAGTAATTACATAGCCTATTAAGGCGATGGCTTTAATTTAATTTGTTACATGGACAAATTAGCTTTGATGTGACACCTTTGTTAAATGTATTTATTATTATTATTCTTATTTATTTCTTAGCAGACGCCCTTATCCAGGGCGACTTACAATTGTTACAAGATATCACATTATACATTATTTCACATTATACAGATATCACATTATTTTTTACACACAATTACCCATTTAAACAGTTGGGTTTTTACTGGAGCAATCTAGGTAAAGTACCTTGCTCAAGGGTACAACAGTAGTGTCCCTCACCTGGGATTGAACCCACAACCCTCTGGTCAGGAGTCCAGAGCCCTAACCACTACTCCACACTGCTGCCTCCATTTAACGGACTATTTGAATGCAAGTGGTGGAGATCTCGGGCTTATAGTGTGAAACATCTTGAATTAAACAATCCATGCATAACTTTTGTTTTCTTTTTAATGTAGATTGATAATAAAATGCTTACCTTGATATTAGCTTTGAAAAAACACATCCTAATCTTTCTATGTCATGTTTTGTTAATGTAACAGAACAGGGCATTGCTTCTGATGCGGTCACATGACCAATGTAATTTATCACGTATGTTGGGAAAGAGTTGAAAACCTTTTTATTTATTTATTTTTGTTCAGGGGAAAAAAAACATGACAGCAACCGGAGGCTAAAAAACATTTTGATCGGGAACCACTTTTTTTTAAAAAAAATTATGTAGCTTACAACTGTGTATGTGAAACCCTGTACAATATAGAAAAGGTGCACATACTGTTGGTGTTTTTGAATTCAGGACACTCAAACAGCTTAAAGGTTTTTACATTTTCCAGCAAATATTAGCATTATAGTGACTAAATGTGATGCAGGTATCACATTTTATGAACAAACTGCATTTTGTTTGCAATAGCAGCTGTATTTTGTGGTCACATGATCAAATAAAGCAAAAAAAACAGTACCTGTATATGGTGTGCCAGGTTGTATCTGAAAAGGAAAATGTAAAAACAGGCGAGTCACAAATTCATAAAATACCTGTAGCACAGGGAATAACCAAAGCCTGAGCAGAAGAGGTTAACACAAAATACGTAAGTTTCCAGACAATACCATAAGTTTCAGTAGCGTACATCAATGTCCACTGTACTTATATATACCACATTTCTTCACCAAATACAAACATACAATCACATGAAAAAAAAGTTTGTCTTTGACAGTTAAATATTTCCTTTAGGTCAACCAACTCGTAGAGGAGGTGCCACTGTGAAGGAAAATCTCCTCATGTGTGTTGTAACCAAAGATTACAAAGTAGAGAAGACAGTGGATATAAACAGCAAAGTACAACCTGAAAAACAGATGAGAGCAACTGTTGATGGCCTTTTGAAGAGTGGCACCGGACATCATAATCTGTTCAATAACAACTACGAGCGCCTAGCCTCAATTATTCGCTATGGGAAACCCATCTCACCTCAGGTAATTTAAAATCTTATTATATATTATTTAGAATACAAACAGATCCTTCTCTTTACGACCGGATACAGACCTGAATTCAGACACAGGCTACTAAACCACAATACTTTTTATTTATTTATCTTCCTCATGAAATTACTTACACAGCTCATGGACAGAGGAATCAGTCAGAATATTCCCAGATATTGAAAGAGCAAGCTGTGCCAGGGGGGGAACATTGGGCAATAAAGACATGCACCTTGTGTGCATTTTATCCACGTAGTCCATGCTGAAACACAATCACTTCCTATTTGAGCTTTAGAACATTGTATGTCACCACTTCGAGCCAAACTACACCTGGTGGAGAATCTGTGGGCACAAGGTCTCGTTAAAGTATGTGAAGGAAAGATACTTCCAGACACCTTTTTTCATTTTCTCTTCAGGTTCGTAAATCTAAATCGACACCATAGGCATTACCCAGCAGAGACAACACAGGTAAGTCATTTGTAAAAGCTGTATTTATTTTAAATATAAAAAAGGAAAATTGAGTTCCAAAATGGTAATAACTTGCATGCGGAGGGAAACAAAAAGTAAAAGTCCAAAAGCTGTAGAAAAGTATTTGGAAAAAAAGAATTATCCAGAAAAAGAGATAAAAAAATAAATACATAAAGTATTGCAATTGCGGCTGGTATGCAGCCTGTCCTTCTGCATTGCCGTCTTTAAAAAAAAAAAAACAATACTACGACCAGCCCATGTTGCACTGTAGTCTGCCTTAGCAGCAAAATTGGTTCTATGCAGTCTGAGGTTCCCAGCACACCTGTCTGCCCGCAAGTGCTTTCCAATGGAAAAGACCGAGGAAAAACAAACAAGAACATCCACAGCAAAATCCAATAGGTTGGAAATCATTAAAATCCACAGGAAAAGTTCCAAAAAATAAAAACGGTTAGAAACAAACCACGGATACGAGTACCTTCAGGGTTCACAGTAAGCAGCAACCATTCCTTTTATTTTCCTCAGACTTACGTCTCTCCTCTAACACTCTCCAACTAATGAACCTGGAGAGCGTCTTTTATAGTCTGTGGCTGGAGCCTTAATTACCTAAGTTGATACAATAATTACCTTAAGGCTCCAGCCACATTCCCACGAGGGTATTAGGGAAGGGTTTTAACCCGATCCCCACCGACTACACAATATAAAGACCGGCTTTTTCGCCGGTCTCAAAACAGTCAATGAAACGGACGGCGATCGACCTCCCACACATAAAACACAGTACAATAATAACGATAATAATAATAATAATAATAATAATAATAATAATAATAATAATAATAAACAAAGAGGCGGGACACTCCGCCACACCCGTTATTCTCTTTCTTTGTTTCTGTTGTTATTTTGTTGTTCTACTTCCTGCCTTGGTTCATTGGTGTTTCTGCATTCCGTCTCTGTACGACGTTTACTACATTTCGTGTCTCCTTTTTGTTTGCTTCGGCTCCCTTTATATAATAGAATCTGTTCATTTTCTCCGTTCAGTCCAGGTATGTAATTGAGAACTAGTTAGCAATGAGCGCATTCTGCACTGGGATTCCTGTCGTACACGTGACAAAACGATTAGTGCTCAAATCAGAATAAATCAATAAAAAAAAAAACACATGTGGAAAATAAATTGCAAAATCAACCATTGTGCTTTGTGAAGAAAAAAAAATTGGAAAGCAAAAGGTGAGATATACAGTGCCTATAGAAAGTCTACACCCCCTTTCAAAATGTTCACCTTTTGTTGCCTTATAGCCTGGAATTAAAATGCATTAAAATAGTTTTTTTTTTCATTGATCTACACATCCTACCCCACAACTTCCAAGTGAAAAAAACAATTCTAGAAATTTGTAGAAAATTAATTAAAAATAAAAACTGAAATAGCTTGGTTGGATAAGTGTCCACCCTCTTGTAATAGCAATCCTAAATTAGCTCAGGTGTAACCAATCGCCTTCAAAATCACACACCAAGTTAAGTGGCCTCCACCTGTGTTAAATTGTAGTGATTCACATGATTTCAGGATAAATTCAGCAGTTCCTGTCGGTTCCCTCTGCTGGGTAGTGCATTTCAAAGCAAAGACTCTACCATGAGCACCAAGGCACTTTCAAAATAACTCCTGGACAAAGTTGTTGAAAGGCACAGATGGGGATGGGTATAAAAAATATCAAAGGTCTTAAATATCCCTTGGAGCACGGTCAAGATGATTATTAAGTAGTGGAAGGTGTATGGCACCACCAAGACCCTGCCAAGATCAGGCCGTCCCTCCAAATTGGATGACCGAGCAAGAAGGAGACTGATCAGAGAGGCTACCAAGAGGCCAATGGCAACTTTACAAGAGCTACAGGCTTTTATGGCCAAGACTGGTCAAAGTGTGCATGTGACAACAATATCCCAAGCACTCCACAAATCTGGCCTGTATGGTAGGGTGGCAAGAAGGAAGCCACTGCTCAAGTAAGCCCATCTTGAATCCCGTTTGAAATATTGAAAAAAAACCTCAGGAGATTCTGTAGCCATGTGGCAAGTGTTGAGGTCTGACGAAACCAAAATGGAACTTGTTGGCTTTTTGGCGTTATGTTTGGCACAGACCCAACACAGCGCATCACCCAAAGAACACCATCCCTACTGTGAAGCATGGTGGTGGCAGCATCATGTTATGGGGATGTTTCTCATCGGCAGGGACTGGGGCACTTGTCAGGATAGAAGGGAAAATGAATGGAGCAAAATACAGATAAGTCCTTGAGGAAAACCTGCTGCCCTCTGCAAGAAAGCTGAAACTGGGACGGAAGTTCACCTTTCAGCATGACAACGACCCAAAGCACACAGCCAAAGCTACACTGGAGTGGCTAAGTAACAAAAAGGTAAATGTCCTTGAGTGGCCCAGTCAGAGCCCCGACCTAAATCCAATCGAAAATTTGTGGCATGAGTTGAAGATTGCTGTCCATCAGCGCTCCCAAGGAACTTGACAGAGCTTAAACAGTGTTGTAAAGAAGAATGGTCAAATATTGCTAAATCTAGGTGTGCAGATTTGGTAGAGACCAATCCCAACAGACTCACAGCTGTAAATGCTGCCAAAGGTGCTTCCACCAAGTATTAACTCGGGGGTGGAGACTAATCCAATTATGATCTTTCAGTTTTGTTTTTTTAATATATAATTTTTTTCTCAATAAAAGCTTTTTTCCCCCTTAATAGTGTGGAGTATGGTGTGTAGATAAGTGGAAAAATCCTCATTTAAATGCATGAAACTCTGAGGCACTGACACAACAAAATGTGAAAAAAAAAGTTCAAAGGGGTGTAGACTTACTATAGGCACTGTATATATATAGAAAAAGAAAATAACAAGATATAGTATAAGTGATCAGAAAAAGAAAACAAAGTCAAACAGTGATTTGTCACCTGGTGACAGGTATGCATATTCAAAGGGGAACTCAAGTTTTTGTATGTGTTACATGTTCCCATATGTTGCTGTTTAACTGTTTAAGTAAGGTATGTGTATTGTTTTTTGACATCCTGACCACTTTTTTACACTGTTAAATTGCAATGCACTGTGCCCTATTTCCAAGATGGTCAGGATGAAAAAAATAAAATAAAAAATAATAATAATAATAATAATAATAATAATAATAATAATAATAATAATAATAATAATAATAATAATAATAATAAAAACAAGACACAAACCTTACTTAAACAGTTGTAGCATCGTATTGGAACATATAACACACAAACAACAACTTGATTTCCCCTTAAAAGTCCAAAAGGTTAGGAAATTGCAAGGTAAGGTAGCCACACAACCTTAACTCTGCACCCTTTTTGAGTTTTTGTTAAAAGTTAAGTCAAAACTGAGTCTCATTACAAAACAAATGGGTTACAAAAATGCTTTTGGAGAATAAATAAATAATAACAGAAACTCCAAAAATAAGTATAGAACAGTAAACACTACAACACAGTTATGTATATTTTCCATTATCACACATGCAGACGTGCTCAGATATATTGGTACCCCTCCACAAAAAACGAAGAATGCACAATTTTCTCTGAAATAACTTGAAACTGACAAAAGTAATTGGCATCCACCATTGTTTATTCCATATTTAATAGAAATCAGACTTTGCTTTTGATTTTTTATTCAACAAAATATTGTAAATAATAAAACACATGAAAATGGCATGGACAAAAATGATGGGACCGCTAACCTAATATTTTGTTGCACAACCTTTAGAGGCAATCACTGCAATCAAACGTTTTCTGTAGCTCTCAATGAGACTTCTGCACCTGTTAACAGGTAGTTTGACCCACTCTTCTTGAGCAAACTGCTCCAGCTGTCTCAGGTTTGATGGGTGCCTTCTTCAGACTGCAAGTTTCAGCTCTTTCCATAGATGTTCGATAGGATTCAGATCAGGACTCATAGAAGGACTCTTCAGAATAGTCCAATGTTTTGTTCTTATCCATTCTTGGGTGCTTTTAGCTGTGTGTTTTGGGTCAATATCCTGTTGGAGGACCCATGACCTGCGACTGAGACAGAGCTTTCTGACACTGGGCAGTATGTTTCGCTTCAGAATGCCTTGATAGTCTTGAGATTTCATTGTGCCCTGCACAGATTCAAGGCACCCTGTGCCAGGCGCAGCAAAGCAGCCCCAAAACATAACTGAGCCTCCTCCATGTCTCATTGTAGGTATGGTGTTCTTTTCTTTGAAAGCTTCATTTTTTCATCTGTGGACATAGAGCTGATGTGACTTGCCAAAAAGCTCCAGTTTTGACTCATCTGTCCAAAGGACATTCTCCCAGAAGGATTGTGGCTTGTCAATATGCATGTTAGCAAATTCCAGTCTGGCTTTTTTATGTTTCTTTCAAAAGTGGAGTCCTCCTGGGTCTTCTTCCATGGAGCCCACTTTCGCTCAAAAAGCGACGGATGGTGCGATCACAAACTGACGTACCTTCACCTTGGAGTTCAGCTTGTATCTCTTTGGCAGTTATCCTTGGTTCTTTTTCTACCATTCACACTATCCTTCTGTTCAATCTGGGGTCGATTTTCCTCTTGCGGCCGCGCCCAGGGAGGTTGGCTACAGTTCCATGGACCTTACTACTGACTACTTTTCTCCATTTAAATAGGCTGAATGACTGATCACAAGATTGGAGACATGTGTGATACTAATTAAAGAAACTAATTAGTTTGAAATATCACTATAATCCAATTATTTATTATCTTTTCTAAGGGGTACCAACAAATGTGTCCAGGCCATTTTAGAATATCTTTGTAGAATAAGCAATAATTAATCTCTTTTCACAGCTTCTTTGCTTTATTCTATGACATACCAAAGGCATGCAAGTAAACATGATAAAATAGCTTTTAATTTCATCACTTTTCAGGAGGAATGAAGCATTATTTCAATGAGCTGTAAGGGTACCAACAAATTTGAGCACGTCTGTATGACATCATCAATGACATCGGCAATGGAGTTTGCATGTTCTTCCATGTGTTCTCCCTGTGTATTCCTGCATTCTCCGTGTGTTCTCCTTCTTTTCACGTGGGTTTCCTCTGGGTGCTCCGGTTTCCTCACACAGACCAAAAACACTTTGTTAATTGGTGTCTCTAAATTGTCCCCTTTGGTTGTTAGTTGCTGTGTGATGGACTGACATCCCGTCCAGGGTGTAGTCCTGCCCTGTGTGTGCAGGGTTAGGCTCTGGCTCCTCTCGACCCTCTAGGACAGGGATGGGCAATCCGGGTCCAATTAAGTCAATTAGGGCAAAGTTAGAACAAAAGCCAGAAGGGACACCGACCCTCCAGGACCAGGATAAAGCAATTACAGATAATGGATGAATGAAAATAAATAATTGAAAACTATCATAATAAATGCATAAATACTGAAACAAATTATTGATCATTATGGCATCCTCTAAATATGAACTATTGTTTTTATTCTATAATATATATATCCTGCACATGCAACACCAGCTTCTAATGGCCTTTTATTGATCTTTTCTCTTCTGTGCAGGCAGATCATGCGGTTGCCAAGGTGAAAGAAACTCAGCATAGCCTTAACAATGAAATTGCAGATAACTTCAGTCCATCTTCCTTCTGTGGCAACCACTATGAAATTTAAATGAATTTCTTTAATTTGCATCCCCCCCACCCCCCCTCCCTCTGCA
The DNA here is from genome assembly GCF_902713425.1 of Acipenser ruthenus. Classification (NCBI taxonomy): domain Eukaryota; kingdom Metazoa; phylum Chordata; class Actinopteri; order Acipenseriformes; family Acipenseridae; genus Acipenser; species Acipenser ruthenus. The sequence continues at coordinate 2,305,082 of NC_081230.1, forward strand.
CTCACAGCTGCTTCTCGGCTCATTGTGCCTTGTGCAGAATTTCCCATCTGCTGAAAAATATTGGGGGGGAGGGTAGAAAGAAAATGAAGAGAAACTTAATCAAATATAATGTGTTTGTAGTGAATGTTTCTTTGTTTTTCCAATCACATTAAAGTTCATTTGGCTGCATTGTGTCTTGATTTGTTTCTGTATACATGTTCCTGTAGTCCTATAGAGAGGTTGTTAGATGTTAGGGGGCATTCACACTTGGCTGATATTCCGTTTCCTGGTACGGTTCGTTTGAGTTCGAAACATTTGCCCTTAAGTGTGAAAGCTCCAAACGTTCCCAGGAATGATTAAAATGAACCATCCCGAGACCACATGAAGGAGGTGGTCTCGGTACGGTTGCATCCATTCTGGGGACGGTTTGCTTATTTTTGTTTCAGTGTGAAAGAAAAATGTTCTCAGTTCAGTTGCGAACGTCAAGTGTAACAAAGCGTCAATCATATTCAGTTCAGTATCTGATACAACTCAGTTGGAACTAAAACCAGAAGAATCTGAGGACCAGTTGTATCCAATAGTATTATTACCATCATTGCAGCATACCTTGAAATTGAAGATATTGCTTGATGGAGATGAAGAAAAGCATTCTGTTGCCTCTTCTGCAACTGTAGAAATATTGTACTTATGCTTTAGCTAACTGTGATGTCGGATGGCAAACCTTAAAAGTTCATCTTTAATTTATGCAACACCACATTTAAAACAATCGAGAATTAAGAATATTTAACTATGTCATATAGGTTATATGAGGCGGGCATATATAATAAACAAACGATAACTTGAGATTTGTTTTCGTAGCAGTGCCAGTAGCTGAGAGACTACAAACTCCGGGTGAGATTTTGTGCAAACAGCAGATCCCACAAGAAAATAGTCTGAACACGAAGTAGGCTATAATAATACAGGGTTTTATTTATTCATGCTTCTCTCATGCAGTGGTTTCATTTGAATGGTAGTTTTACTTTAATTTGTAAATTCTGTGACATTTTAATTAAGATGCGTATTTGTCCCAGTGCTAAACAAAACAATTGCGTTGTGTTCAGTTTTGCCAAGATCATACTATTGCTACTGCATCATACAGATCAGCTGCATAAGAACAGAATAAGTTAAAATAAATAAATAAATAAAATTGCATAAGTGGCTTATGAACAGTAAGTGCAAAACATTCTTATTATATTAAGTTAAAGCTGCCAAATGTTAAATTCATATGTTTTTACTGTGAGGGAAATAGTGGCGGGCCCTTTAAGAAATGGCGCCCGCATAGGAAAAACTACACGTCCCAGACTGCTCAGCGCCATCATTAGACAGGGGGTGGGGCTGAGCAGTACAAAGGCAGCAGAGCAGAACAATCGGGGTGTTGTTGTAGAGAACACCGCTACCGGGAATTCTGCTGTGTCTTTGCTTTACTACGAAGGGTTTAGTAAGTACTTGGCAATACACTGTTAGCTTTAGCTGCAAAGTATAGTTAGCTTCTTATACTTGTGAAGAAGTTTGAGTTTGTTTATTTGGTTGATTTGTTTTGTGTACACCGCCGTGCTACCTTTAAGTACGCCCTGTGTTTTGACTGCTTCGGCAGCGAAGCCCTTACAAAGGGACACTGTAATCTGTGGGCTGGAAAAAAGAACCGTGGGACAGAGAAACAGGACACGAGCTTGGGGCACTGTTTATTGTACAACCATTGTTCCAATTATTGTTGCAACTTGCCGGTCCTGGACAAGGAGATGTGTGGGTGTAGCTGCCCTGCTTGCCACCACAGGCCGAAGCAGTCAGCATTTCTTCGGCCTGGCTTCACCGCGTTTTCCATGGAACTCCACTTGGCAGTAGCGAGGCTGCTGCTGCCAGCCCTCAGGATCACCACCTCATACTTACCTGCAATCCTGGGTTCTCCTGTTGTGGGAACCTTCACCTCCACACACCTACGTTCTTGACGTTCTCCTGTTGTGGGAACAATCACCTCCACCTACCGACGTTCCTGACGTTCCCTGTTGTGGGAACCATCACCTCCACTGACCTACGTTCTTGGTGCTCTCCAGTAGAGGGAGCCCCGACCTCCACTCACCTGCGTTCCTGGCGTCCTCCAGTAGGGGGAGCCACCGACCGTCATCTACTTCCTGGACTTACCTGGCTTCTGGTCGAAGTGAAGTGCGGTATTTAATTGCCCATACAGGGCGTGTCCAAACCGTAAAAGTTGTGTTTTTTGTAAATATTGTAAATAAAGATACTCCCCTTTGGAATACAATGAGTCCGTCACAGTCTGTGAAGCAAAAAAGGTACGCCCTAGTGATGAACACAACCCAGTCGTTTACATTACGTAGCATGTATCAAACTGTACCGAGTTTTGTTTTATTTGCTATTTATTAGCTATTAGCTATTTTCTTGAGTTCTCAGTACAATTGCTGGAAGTGTACTCAGCATACATCTAGTGTGAAAGAGAAACGATCTGAGGATGTTTCCCCTGAAAAGCACTGAGGACACTTGGTAAGCATACCGTACTCGGTACACTTACAAGTGTTCCCAGTGTGAAAAGGGGGTTAGAGGATGTGGTAAATCAATAAAAATACAATAAAAAGACTCACCGTGTATTGTAATAACAGTATTGCACATTCTTTTCTAACAATGCTACTTGGCAACTGCAAACTGGAACACTAGCTGGACTGGAGTTACAACATTACAGAAGGGTTTAGCTGTCCATCACCAGCAGCACCCGAAACCAGTGGTTTTCAACCTGTGGTACATGACAGGTTCACAACTGGTACACACTGGCAGTCAGTATCTTTATGATGATGTGATTCAACAAACTACAACACTCCCTTAATCTCTCTCTCGTAATGCATTAATCTGTACCACTGAGCCACTGATAAAAAAAAAAACAGGAGTCAAAGCCTGTCTAATAAATTACAATGAGAGGTATTTATTGTGAACTTTCAAAGTTACTGCTACACTGTGTTTGCAGTGTCAATAATTAGAGGAAGCTGCTGCCAGGTCTTCACTGATACCTTGCTGAAAAAATACATGGAAATCCTTTGTAATGGAGTGGAGTAGGTCTGGGTTTTCTGTTGGCAATTTAAGGAGGTTGCTTGCAGCACGTAGTTACTGGTACACCTGGTCGTCCCTGCTGAAAACATTGGAACTTGAGATGAAAAGGTTGAATACCACTGGTCTAAATAATACAGTCGCTTGACATTTATTACAATTCATGCATTATGTACAAGGCACACACATGAAATGCGCGTCCCATCCTTCATCAGAAGACCCGGGAGGCTACTGGCTAGAACCTAAAGAGGCGGAACGGCGTTCCAGACTTTTCCCCCACAGTTTAACCTCTGATTATTCTGTGCTCTGAGGCCCACACTGTCATTGTGTTTCACCCCACACTGTCACTGTATCTCACCCCACACTGTGTGTATCGCACCCCACACTGTGTGTATCACACCTCACATTGTGTCACTGTATCTCACCCCACACTGTGTGTATCGCACCTCACATTGTGTCACTGTATCTCACCCCACACTGTGTGTATCTCACCTCACATTGTGTCACTGTATCACACCCCACACTGTGTGTATCACACCCCACACTGTGTGTATCGCACCTCACATTGTGTCACTGTATCTCACCCCACACTGTGTGTATCTCACCTCACATTGTGTCACTGTATCTCAACCCACACTGTGTGTATCACACCTCACATTGTGTCACTGTATCTCAACCCACAGTGTGTCACTGTATCTCACCCAACACTGTGTGTATCGCACCTCACATTGTGTAACTGTATCTCACCCCACAGTGTGTCACTGTATCTCACCCAACACTGTGTGTATCGCACCTCACATTGTGTCACTGTAATTCACCCCACACTGTGTGTATCTCACCTCACATTCTGTCACTGTATCTCACCCCACACTGTGTGTATCACACCTCACATTGTGTCACTGTATCTCAACCCACACTGTGTGTATCACACCTCACATTGTGTCACTGTATCTCACCCCACACTGTGTGTATCACACCTCACATTCTGTCACTGTATCTCACCCCACACTGTGTGTATCACACCTCACATTGTGTCACTGTATCTCACCCCACACTGTGTGTATCACACCTCACATTCTGTCACTGTATCTAACCCCACACTGTGTGTATCACACCTCACATTCTGTAACTGTATCTCAACCCACACTGTGTGTATCACACCTCACATTGTGTAACTGTATCTCACCCCACACTGTGTGTATCACACCTCACATTGTGTAACTGTATCTCACCCCACACTGGTTGTATCACACCTCACATTGTGTAACTGTATCTCACCCCACACTGTGTGTATCACACCTCACATTCTGTCACTGTATCTCACCCCACACTGTGTGTATCACACCTCACATTGTGTAACTGTATCTCACCCCACACTGTGTGCATCACACCTCACATTCTGTCACTGTATCTAACCCCACACTGTGTGTATCACACCTCACATTCTGTAACTGTATCTCAACCCACACTGTGTGTATCACACCTCACATTGTGTAACTGTATCTCACCCCACACTGTGTGTATCACACCTCACATTGTGTAACTGTATCTCACCCCACACTGGTTGTATCACACCTCACATTGTGTAACTGTATCTCACCCCACACTGTGTGTATCACACCTCACATTGTGTCACTGTAATTCACCCCACACTGTGTGTATCTCACCTCACATTCTGTCACTGTATCTCACCCCACACTGTGTGTATCACACCTCACATTGTGTAACTGTATCTCACCCCACACTGTGTGTATCACACCTCACATTGTGTCACTGTATCTCACCCCACACTGTGTGTATCACACCTCACATTCTGTCACTGTCTCTCACCCCACACTGTGTGTATCACACCTCACATTGTGTCACTGTATCTCACCCCACACTGTGTATCACACCTCACATTCTGTCACTGTATCTAACCCCACACTGTGTGTATCACACCTCACATTCTGTAACTGTATCTCAACCCACACTGTGTGTATCACACCTCACATTGTGTAACTGTATCTCACCCCACACTGTGTGTATCACACCTCACATTGTGTAACTGTATCTCACCCCACACTGGTTGTATCACACCTCACATTGTGTAACTGTATCTCACCCCACACTGTGTGTATCACACCTCACATTCTGTCACTGTATCTCACCCCACACTGTGTGTATCACACCTCACATTGTGTAACTGTATCTCACCCCACACTGTGTGCATCACACCTCACATTCTGTCACTGTATCTAACCCCACACTGTGTGTATCACACCTCACATTCTGTAACTGTATCTCAACCCACACTGTGTGTATCACACCTCACATTGTGTAACTGTATCTCACCCCACACTGTGTGTATCACACCTCACATTGTGTAACTGTATCTCACCCCACACTGGTTGTATCACACCTCACATTGTGTAACTGTATCTCACCCCACACTGTGTGTATCACACCTCACATTGTGTAACTGTATCTCAACCCACACTGTGTGTATCACACCTCACATTCTGTCACTGTATCTCAACCCACACTGTGTGTTTTCTCTACAACAGCAAGAGAACATTCAAAGAGGAGGTTAAATGTTTAAGAGATACAAATGACAAAATCATAGACGAAGAAAAAAAATAGAAAAAATATTAAATGATTACTTTTCACAAGTTTTTACAAAGGAGGACACGGACAACATGCCCCACATGTCAGCCTGTTCCTATCCAGTTTTAAATAACTTTAGCATCACCGAGGCAGAAGTGTTAAAGGGATTAGAAGCTCTTAAACAAATCCCCTGGGCCGGATGAGATCCTCCCAATAGTACTCAAAGAAATGAAAGAAGTTATTTACAAACCGCTAACCAAGATCATGCAACAGTCTCTTGACACAGGGGTTGTACCGACAGAGTGGAAAATTGCAAACGTAATACCGATCCACAAAAAGGGAGACAAAACCGAACCAGGTAACTACAGACCAATAAGCCTGACTTCTATTATATGTAAACTTATGGAAACTATAATAAGATCCAAAATGGAAAATTACCTATATGGTAACAATATCCTGGGAGACAGCCAGCATGCAACATCGATAATGGATAATTGCAAAGCATATGACATGATTTATTTAGATTTCCAGAAAGCTTTTGACAAAGTCCCGCATAAAAGATTAATTCTCAAACTGAACACAGTAGGGATTCAAGGAAATGCATGCACATGGATTAGGGAGTGGCTAACATGTAGAAAACAGAATTGTAAACTTGTTTTATTTTCTGGAAGGATAATCCGCCCCTAACCAATACGTCATCAGCAAGCGCATAAAAGCTCTGTGTGTTATTGTTTCGGCTGCTCAGTCAGCGCTGGGTAGCCGAAACAGGAGTCGACCGCTTAGAGCCTGGAGGAAGGGCTGCCCTTAGCCATGGATTCCCTGAGGTTTCCTCCTAAGAATTAAAAATATGTGAGTAGGAGGTTTTTTCTTACCTGAGTGCTGAGCGGTTCGTATTTAGTTCTGCGGAGTGCGTGGTCAGGTTGGAGAGGCTGGGCTGTCTCCCCAGCGCAGTCATGCTCTGGGTGACGGGCCATGTCTCAGTTGCTGATTTTCATTAAATTCAGTATTTGTGGGTAGGTGGCAGAGTGCCACTGTGGAGCGTGTTAATTATTTATTATTATTCATTCATGGTTTGGCGGCACTGGGATGCATGTAACTGTTCATGTATTTCCAGCCGGCCTCGTGCAGGTAGCCGTCGGGCACTCAAGGACAAGATCTCCAGACAAATTTATCTTTCATCGGGCCCTGAGTGTCCTCCACAGTCATCGGGCCCTGAGTGCCCTTCACAATCCATAAATCATCTGCAATTGCAATTGCAATCTTCATCATTCATTCATTGCCATTCACTGAAGCGGATTCTCTGTACTGAAAGTACTGATTAGAGGAGAAACCTCAAAATGGAGTAAGGTAACCAGTGGAGTACCACAGGGATCAGTATTAGGTCCTCTGCTATTCCTAATCTACATTAATGACTTGGATTCTGGTATAGTAAGCAAACTTGTTAAATTTGCAGATGACACAAAAATAGGAGGACTGGCAAACACTGTTGCAGCAGCAAAGGTCATTCAAAATGATTTAGACAAGATTAAAAAATGGGCAGACACGTGGCAAATGACATTTAATAGAGAAAAGTGTAAGGTACTGCACGCAGGCAATAAAAATGTGCATTATAAATATCATATGGGAGATACTGAAATTGAAGAAAGAATCTATGAAAAAGACCTATGAGTTTATGTTGACTCAGAAATGTCTTCATCTAGACAATGTGGGCAAGCTGTAAAAAAGGCCAACAAGATGCTCGGTTATATTGTGAAAAGTGTTGAATTTAAATCAAGGGAAGTAATGTTAAAACTTTACAATGCATTAGTAAGACCTCATCTTGAATATTGTGTTCAGTTCTGGTCACCTCGCTACAAAAGGATATTGCTGCTCTAGAAAGAGTGCAAAGAAGAGCGACCAGAATTATTCCGGGTTTAAAAGGCATGTCATATCCAGACAGGCTCAAAGAATTGAATCTATTCAGTCTTGAACAAAGAAGACTACGCGGCGATCTGATTCAAGCATTCAAAATTCTAAAAGGTATTGACAATGTTGACCCAAGGGACTTGTTCGACCTGATAAAAAGAAACAAGGACCAGGGGTCACAAATGGAGATTAGACAAAGGGGCATTCAGAACAGAAAATAGGAGGCACTTCTTTACACAGAGAATTGTGAGGGTCTGGAACCAACTCCCCAGTAATGTTGTTGAAGCCGACACCCTGGGAACCTTCAAGAAGCTGCTTGATGAGATTCTAGGATCAATAAGCTACTAACAACCAAACGAGCAAGATGGGCCTCCTCTCGTTTGTAACCTTTCTTATGTTCTTATGTTCAAGCTACCAAATTAATATAAAGAACAAAACAAGAAAACCAGTAGTAACAATCTGGAATATAAACCATTTTGAAAAAATGTAAATTATATTTTCAATACAATAACTTAGATAACATCTAGTTGGAAGAGGTAATGGCATTCAGGCAAATACCCTTGGTAGGTACAAGTGGCACAATGTAGTTGATGATGTCAGAGCTTGGGTCCGCTGTGGTCCATAAGATGTGCAACTCTCGTCTAAGACCAGAATAACATGAGCAGGGTGGGAGTGCCTGCTCATAAACTTCATTGTAGACCTGTACAGATCTGGGGGTTACATGAGGTTTTATTGATGATTGAAGTCAACATGCCATGAGGAGAATCTGAAGTATTCCGATAGAAAATAGTTGTAAGAGACAATTAATGATTTAAAAATGTATATAGTTTTTATAATTGCATTACAACTTATTGAACTATTCACTTTATATCTAATGGATGAAGAGTATCAAGAATGTGAAAAATATTTTAAAAACACAGCTGCTGAGGTATGTAAGATCTTTTTAGATTGAAAAAAATAAAAAATGCTAACCACTATAGGAGCCATCCACCAGAGTCTCCCTGCATTCATTTTGTAATGCCACTCTGAGCTTCTCTCTGGGATTGCTGATGACCATGTTGCAATTTGTAACTTCTTTGGATGTCAAGATACATATCCAGGACATGGCATCATTTCTGTTGTCTCCCAAAACACAGTGAATCTGAAGATCTGACAATGAAATGTGACTTAAACAGAGATATTTTTAAAAGGGTGAAAAAGTAATACACCGTAATATGTAATCATGTGTTAATTTTGAGATCAGATCAGAAGCAGTTATGACATTAGCAAACGTTTACAATAGCAACCATTACTTGTAATTCAGGTAACAATGGAAAATGACATAATGTGTCCAGATAATGATCAAAATGGCAAATATTTTAACATACAATTAAATAATTAATAATTTAACATACAATTAAATACTTTGAAATAAACTTAAAATTTAAAAAAGGTAGAAAAACAAACAAACAAACATATGAACATGTTAGTAAGAACACAGTAAAGTTAATGAACAAACAACAATATAAACCAGAGGCTACTTTCACACATCAATTCTATGTGCTGTCTCAGTTTACTTCCATAATATATATATATATATATATATATATATATATATATATATATATATATATATATATATATATATATATATATATTACACACACACCGGTCAAATGTTTTAGAACACCTCCATTTTTCCAGTTTTTATTGAAATTTACGAAGTTTAATGTCTCAGTGTACACTGAAAATAAAGCATAGAACAAATAAACAATTGGAGATAAAAAAGAAATCATGGAATCGTTTTGTTTAACAAAATTTAATCTAAATTTTTGCCACCTTTTGCAGATATAACAGCCGAACACACTCGTGGCATTCTTTCTACAATGGAAATAAAATATTGTTCGGAAAGTTCTTCCCAACACTGTTGCAGAAGTTCCCACAAATGTGTTGCACTTGTAGGTTGCTTTGCTTTCACCCTTCTGTCCAGTTCATCCCAAACCAGCTCGATGGGGTTTAAGTCTGGAGACTCTGCTGGCCATTCCATGATTTGAGGCCTACTGTCTTGTTCTTTTCTTCTAAGGTAGTTCTGACATAGACTAGAGTTATGTTTTGGGTCATTATCTTGCTGTAGGATGAACCCATGACCAACTAGGCGTATACCAGAGGGTATTGCATGGCGCTGCAAAATGCTGTGGTAGGAGTTTTGGTTCAGGGTGCCACTCACTCTGTGCAAGTCGCCGACTCTGGATCCAGCAAAAGAGCCCCAGACCATCACGCTTCCTCCTCCATGTTTGACAGTTGGTGTCACACACCGAGGAACCATCCTTTCGCCTACTTGACGGCGTACAAAAACCCTGCGTGATGAACCGAAGATTTCAAATTGATTCATCGGTCCATAAGACCTTCTTCCAGTCTTCAGTAGTCCACTGGCGGTGCTTCATGGACCAGGCAAGCCTCTTTTTCTTATTTTGCCATCTTAGCAATGGCTTTCTTACTGCCACTCGAACTGTCAAACCTGCAGCTCGAAGTTTTCTCTTCACAGTTGAAACTGAGACTTGCTTACTTCGACCAGTGTTAAGCTGTGCTTGAAGCTGTTGTCCTGAGAGCCTCCTATCACGCAAGCTGTTGACTTTCAGAAACTTGTCGTCTGATTCTGTTGTGGCTTTGGGTCTGCCAGACCTCTTCCTGTCAGAGTTTCCTCCAGTTTCCAAGTGCCTTTTGATGGTGTAGGAAACTGTACTCACTGACACCTTGGCTTTCTTTGCAATTTCTCTAAAGGAAAGACCTACACTTTTAAGGGTTATAATGGTCTGTTTGTCTTCCTTTGTTAATTGCCTTTTTCTCGCCATCATGAGAGCAATATACTACTTCCTGCAGTACAATACTGTCCAAATAATGCTTAAGAGGGTGTAGTAACACAGTCTGTTCCAACACTGCTTTTAAACAGACAGAGGGTTTGTAAGTAATCAACAAAAGTTGGGACACCTGTAGGAATTATTAGCATCAACTTTCAAGGCTTAATTTACTTCCATTGCTGCAGAACAGCTGTAAGTTGTTAACCCATTACTTGTTCCCTGAAAATGGCCTTTTTGTATAACTCTGAAATGTACATTATTTTTCACTAAAACACACACACTGAGACACACAGACACACTGAGATCTACACGCTTGCTCATCCTTCTCTAGGCGTGGGTGGGAGGTGGGGGTGGGGGGTACTCCAGGACCAGGGTTGAGCTCATCCTTCACTAGCACAGTGCCTGAGACAAATGCAAAAACTAATCTGCTCTGCCTCGCCTGCACAAACAAATATTATTAAAATACCAGCCTGGAGCTGCTAGCAAAGTGTTATTCATTTGCACCTATCGGCACCTCCCCTATAAAAATATACCATGGTACTTGTTCCAGTGGATTCTGGAACAAGGCACGTTATAATGTTATCAGTGTGAAAGTACAATGGTGTACTGAATAATATATGTATTGTATATGTATACCTATCCTATTTAGACCATCAATGTACTGTACTGTGTTATGGTCCTATAATACTGTATCACCATAGTACAGCATTTTATTTTTTTATTTCTAAAAAGTATCATGGTATCTAATTGCAACACCATACTGTGGTGCTATGTCTAGTGCTATGGTATAGTGTAGCTGTATACCATTGTGTTATTATGGTTGTACTGCATTATAGTACCATAATAGGTCATTGTCCATTGGTGGTATAGGTTGTATACATATATTATACAGCACCATTGAACTTTAACACTGTTACCATCATACCTTGTTCCAAAATCCAGTGGCACAGGAACCATGGTACATTGTTATAGGGTCTTGTCGAAAAGCAGCAATTTTTGTAGCAACAACCTGTCCGTTAGTTAACTGGCATAATAATGATTTGATAAATACATCAGAAACATTTATTAACACAGCTGCTCACTCAGGGCCTAGTATTGCTGTTTGACAGATACTACCCTTTATTAAGAGACCTGCACTCAAGGAACAGGCAAATTGCAGCCTGTGTGTCCAGCATCTGGTTGTTCAATAGCAGCCTCTTCTTAACACAGAGCCCCCCAATACATTTTCTATTTCTCTCCAGCATGCCTTCCTGTAATTATGTGTGTTTAAAATACACTGTAAAAGACTATAAGATGGATAATGAACAAAAGGAAGTACTTGAATTGAATTACAGTCTGTGACAGGAATGGCTGAGGGTCTGACGTCACGGCAGAAAAAGGGACAACAAAATAAAAAAGGTATGATGCAGTGGCGCGGGCGCCGTTTTATTTAAAGCAACCAAAAATAAAATAAATATTTCAAACAGAAAACACTCGCTCACAGAGCAAAATAAAAGGTTAAACAGAAACAAATCAAGAACACAAAATCCAAAATAAATAAACCATACAGGTCAGGCTGGGCAGTCGCTGTCACTGTTCCTGTATGCTATGATTTAGTTTCGTTTTTAAATAAACCTTCTCTCGCTCTCCGTCTCTCTGCTCTCTCTGCTCGCTCTCTCCTCTCTATCACCCACCCTGAACTAGAGAGCTGCAGGCTTTTATATCATGGCCGAGGGGTTTAACTAATTAGTAAATCATCCTATTACCCCTCGGCCACAATCTGTACGGGTTTATTAATTATTACTCCTGGCAGAGGACGAGCACCGATCTCGCCTCTGCCAGGACACGTTGTAAAAATAAACAAAACAATAACACGGCGCTACGCCGTCATTTAATCAAAACAATAAAACATACGGCGCTCGCCGACATAAATACAATACACTAAGAATAAATAAACAATACAAAACAATCTGCACAGGGGCGGAGGGGGAGACCCCGATCTAAAATAAATAAACAATGTACAGGGCTGCTCGCCCTGTTACATATCCCCCTCCTTGTGCGAAGCACACATGGCCCCAACGGCCACCTCCCCCCTCAGTCTCAATGTCCCGGAAGAGGGGGAAGCAAGTTGTTTCCGGGGGGTGGCCATGGTGGAATCTCCGGCACCCCCCAATTTTTCGTGGCCGGCAGCTCCCTCTTCCGGGGCTCCCTCCACACTCTCTCCTGCCGCGAAAGTGCGGCTGGGGGAGCTGGTCTCCTGACCTTCCCCCTCCTCTTCATGGCCAGCAGTTCCCCTCCGTGGGGCTCTGACCACCCAAACTCCTGCCGCGAAAGTGCGGCTGGGGGATCTGGTCTCCTGACCTCCCCCCCTTTCTTGATGGCCGGCAGCTCCCCTCCGTGGGTCTCCGACCACAGTGTAGGGACCCCAGGTGAAGCAGGATCCCTGGCGACCCCAGGCGACGGCAGCGGACCCTCGGGAGGCGACGGCAGCGGACCCTCGGGAGGCGATGGCAGCGGACCCTCGGGAGGCGACGGCAGCGGACCCTCGGGAGGCGACGCAGGACCGGCAGCAACCCTAGGAGATGCAAGGGAGACACAGGCGACCCTAGGCGATGCCGACGGCGGGAGGGGAGCCCCTGGCCATGAAGGCGGCAGCAGGAGCTCCACTTCTCCCAATGGTGGTGGTGGAGGTAGAGGTAGCTCCTGCTCCTCTCCTCCTGACGGTAAAGGCGGCAGGGGCTCCTCCTCTTCTGGCAGCCAAGGCGGCAGGGGCTTCTCCCCTTCTGGCGGCCAAGGCGGCAGGGGCTCCTCCCCTTCTGGCGGCCAAGGCTCCTCCCCTTCAGGCTGCCAAGGCGGCAGGGGCTCCTCCCCTTCTGGCGGCCAAGGCGGCAGGGGCTCCTCCCCTTCTGGCGGCCAAGGCGGCAGGGCTTCCTCCCCTTCAGGCTGCGAAGGCGGCAGGGCTTCCTCCCCTTCAGGCTGCGAAAGCGGCAGGGCTTCCTCCCCTTCAGGCTGCGAAGGCGGCAGGTCTTCCTCCCCTTCAGGCGGCCAAGGCGGCAGGGCTTCCTCCCCTTCAGGCGGCCCAGGCGGCAGGGCTTCCTCCCCTTCAGGCGGCCAAGGCTCCTCCCCTTCAGGCTGCCAAGGCGGCAGGGGCTCCTCCCCTTCAGGCGGCCCAGGCGGCAGGGCTTCCTCCCCTTCTGGCGGCCAAGGCTCCTCCCCTTCAGGCTGCCAAGGCGGCAGGGGCTCCTCCCCTTCTGGCGGCCAAGGCGGCAGGGGCTCCTCCCCTTCTGGCGGCCAAGGCGGCAGGGCTTCCTCCCCTTCAGGCTGCGAAGGCGGCAGGGCTTCCGCCCCTTCAGGCTGCGAAAGCGGCAGGGCTTCCTCCCCTTCAGGCTGCGAAGGCGGCAGGTCTTCCTCCCCTTCAGGCGGCCAAGGCGGCAGGGCTTCCTCCCCTTCAGGCGGCCCAGGCGGCAGGGCTTCCTCCCCTTCAGGCGGCCCAGGCGGCAGGGCTTCCTCCCCTTCAGGCGGCCCAGGCGGCAGGGCTTCCTCCCCTTCAGGCTGTGAAGGCGGCTCCTCCCCTTCTGGCAGCGAAGGCGGCTCCTCCCCTTCTGGCAGCGAAGGCGGCTCCTTCCCTTCTGGCAGCGAAGGCGGCAGGGGTGCCTCCCCTTCTGGCTGCAACAGGGAAACCAGCAGGCATGTTCCCTCTGCTGGCGGTGGTGGTGGGAGCGATACGTCGTTCTCCCACGGCGGTGGAGGTGGAACCAGCAGGTATGCTCCCTCTGCTGGCGGAGGTGGGAGCGACTCACAGTCCTCCCACGGAGACGGAGGTGGCACCAGCAGGTACTCTCCCTCTGCTGGCGGAGGTGGGAGAGACACCCAGTCCTCCCAGGGCGGTGGAGGTGGCACCAGCAGGAACTCTCCCTCTGCTGGCAGGTACCTGGGCTGTGGACCTTCGGCCTTCCCCTTCTTGGGCCGTGGACGCACCGACTCCCCCCTCTTGGGCCGTGGACACACCGACTCCCCCCTCTTGGGCCGTGGACGCACCGACTCCCCCCTCTTGGGCCGTGGACGCACCGACTCCTCCCTTTTAGGCGCAGGACGTTCGGGCTCCTCCCTTTTAGGCGCAGGACGTTCAGGCTCCTCCCACTCCAGGTCCGTATCTTTGAAGACCTCCAGGCAGTGGTGCTCCTCATGCCCGTATCTCATGCAGTTGGTGCACCACTCCTCTTCCCCTCGTTCCACTTTTCCTCTCTGCCTCCTCCTCCTCCTCCTCACCTCTGTCTGTGTCCCCTCCTCCTGCCATATGGGGAAGGTGCCAGGGGAAATGTGCCATGGCTCCCCACAGTTAAAACACCACTCCTCCCCTAACAGGCAGGTATGGCAGACTTGCTGCGGCTGTTGCTGCTGCAGCGGCTGCTGTCTCCTCATCCTTCTTCCTCCCATCTTCCTCTTCAGTCTCCTTTTCTTCACTCCACACACTCAAATAAATGAAAAAAAAATTAAAAAGATGCAGTACCCTCTTCTGCATGCGTCCTGGAGGCGCTGCGATCCCACCGCTGCCACCACGTGTGACAGGAATGGCTGAGGGTCTGACGTCACGGCAGAAGAAGGGACAACAAAATCAAAAAGGTATGATGCAGTGGCGCGGGCGCCGTTTTATTTAAAGCAACCAAAAATAAAATAAATATTTCAAACAGAAAACACTCGCTCACAGAGCAAAATAAAAGGTTAAATAAAAACAAATCACGAACACAAAATCCAAAATAAATAAACCATACAGGTCAGGCTGGGCAGTCGCTGTCACTGTTCCTGTATGCTATGATTTAGTTTTGTTTTTAAATAAACCTTCTCTCGCTCTCCGTCTCTCTGCTCTCTCTCTGCTCGCTCTCTCCTCTCTATCACCCACCCTGAACTAGAGAGCTGCAGGCTTTTATATCATGGCCGAGGGGTTTAACTAATTAGTAAATCATCCTATTACCCCTCGGCCACAATCTGCACGGGTTTATTAATTATTACGCCTGGCAGAGGACGAACACCGATCTCGCCTCTGCCAGGACACATTTTAAAAATAAACAAAACAATAACACGGCGCTACGCCGTCATTTAATCAAAACAATAAAACATACGGCGCTCGCCGACATAAATACAATACACTAAGAATAAATAAACAATACAAAACAATCTGCACAGGGGCGGAGGGGGAGACCCCGATCTAAAAATAAATAAACAATGTACAGGGCTGCTCGCCCTGTTACACAGTCATTTAGTTACTAATGCATTAACAAAGAAATCATTTTGTGAAAGCAGCAATGAATATGCCCATTTCTCCATTCCGTTTCAAAATGTTCTGTATCTGCGTCTCTCCAACACCAAATTTTTCAGTCATTTTCTGTCTTTCCAAGTTCAGTAACTTTAATTCTCTCATCAATGGTCAGATCCTTTCGTTTCTCCATGTTTTCTCTATTCCTTTACAAGAGAGCAACAGATAAAAGCCCATTAAAATGGTTGCGAGTCCATTGCTGGGCACGAAAATTGCGGTCACTGGTCGTGTTAGACAGGTGGTCTCTTAATACGGGTAAATAAAAGAAGAAATATCATTGTGTGGCACGAGGACGGAGTGCCTCGCAAGCCTTTATAGCCCCAACCTAAAAATGGCTAATATGTCACTCATTGTAACTAATGTAGTCTGCCAATTTATGCCACCCAGTGCTTTACAGGGCACTAGGACCCTAGATAAGATTAGATAAAATGTTAAAACTTTATCCCCTTCTAACCACAGGTTCAAATTCTGACTAGCTTAAAGCAGTTTGCATTGCCAAACCAAACCAAGCAAGAGTGCAAGAGACAGCTTTTAAAAGTAATTACAGCAATGGGTTTATTGCACGAAACAGTAGAACATACAGGGTAGAAAGACTCCACCACTTGGCTAGGAGCCAAAGTAACAAAGAAAAAGATAAACGGGGCTCCCTCTGTTGGCTCAGAGCCAAAGTAGCAAAAAAACAAAAATACACCACAAAAAATATAATGTTCAATCAAAAACACAGGAGTAAAGTGCAATTCATGTGCAAACGCATATCCAGCGTCCTCCCGTGGCAGACAGTCCGGCACCGGATAACCGAACATCTCCCCGATTGGAATCACAACTAAAGAAAATAAACAACAAAACACACAGGAATCAAACACAAATCCAAACCATAATTCTCGCTACAGTCGCTCCCACCCTATACTCCAGCTCCCCCTCCCTCACCTTCTATAGTTTGTGGGCTTGCTATAAAAACAGTGCAATAATGGCTATCTTTAATTTACATAAACAGACGAAGAAATGGAATCCAATTATGGCCAGACACAAAATACCAAAAACAGTAAAATACGCATCCAACGACAAACAACAAGACAAGGCTAAAAGTACGGGATTTTTCTTCCTCAAAAAAACGAAACTAGATTAGAATAGCACTTATCTCAGGTACACAATTCAATGTTAATTACATCAGTTCGGGGTTACTAAATGAATCGAAAGCTGCAGCACGCAAAGGAACAAACGTGTATGAAAAATAAAATTAAAATAAAAAAAGAGAAAACAACACATATTTAAATGCACACGTGGGTACATAATCCTGACACTAAATGAGAAATGCTGCAGCCCCATTCGTCACCCCGTGTGACAATTGGGATGAACTTAAAGTGTTCACATGAGCAGGTGGTCTTTAAATAAAGGTGAAGTGCCGCTTATTCAAGTTTACCATGGCAATACCCTTGTAAACTGTGGTAATAACACAGCATACCAGAGGAAATCATTGTAAATCACAGTCATTTAGAGTAAACCATGGTGAACGTGAATAAGGGTCACAGGATCAGGTTTGAATCCTTGGATATGAGGCTTAAAACAAACAACTTTTTCCTCTGGTAATAATTACAGTTTGATTATTTTTAATATAAAAAATGCAATTCTTGATATCAGAGTATTACAGAACGACGATAGTCACATTAGACACAGGAAAGGTGATTACGAACACAAAAGAAAGTAAAATAAACATGAAAAAGAAATAAATACAAAGTGTGAAATTAACCAGTCAGATAAAGCAAACGTGACTATTCCCTGTGTCTGGATCGTCTACAATGTGTCACACAGTGGTAGGGATGCACTTTGTTGTAGAGATACAGTGTAAAATACAGCAGAAATAATTTACACTAACTGAAACACGGGGTGTATAAAGAGGAGATATACTGAACCAGCAGAAAATAAAGTTAAACAACAAGGAAGCTAGCTCTGTAAACAAACAATAAAGCAAATAGGTACAGTAAATAAAAAGAAGAGGATCAGTAATACAAATCAAATAAATAAACAGCAATCAAAATAATGAGAAGAAACAATAATCGATGCTCAGGTCCTAGAAGACAAGAAACACAAAGAGTGAGACAGAACGGCATTTCAAACTGGAACCTAAATTGAAATAAATGAAAGTTTAAATGAACCATCCTTAGCTACAATGAATAATGGTGCTTAAATACCCGCATGCGCATCAAACAATTGGATTATATTAAGAATAAATTGCAGCCAGTCACTATTTTCTGTTTATTAATATTCAATCGTCAATATTATCATGCAAATACAATCAAAGCATCATCCCGTTGCTCTATTGATAAATTAATAGAATCGTACATTTAGACATAAACCCATTTAAAAACATCTTCATAAACAACCAGGTGAACCGGTTTACCTGATCAGTTTGTAGTTAAGAACGACCCCGGAAGACAAAAACAGACTCGGCATTCACCATTCCTCAAACTAGCTACCACATCCATTTTATATAAGAACATAAGAACATAAGAAAGTTTACAAACGACAGGAGGCCATTTGGCCCATCTTGCTCGTTTGGTTGTTAGTAGCTTATTGATCCCAGAATCTCATCAAGCAGCTTCTTGAAGGATCCCAGGGTGTCAGCTTCAACAACATTACTGGGGAGTTTGTTCCAGACCCTCACAATTCTCTGTGTAAAAAAGTGCCTCCTATTTTCTGTTCTGAATGCTCCTTTGTCTAATCTCCATTTGTGACCCCTGGTCCTTGTTTCTTTTTTCAGGTCGAAAAAGTCCCCTGGGTCGACATTGTCTATACCTTTTAGAATTTTGAATGTTTGAATCAGATCGTCGCGTAGTCTTCTTTGTTCAAGACTGAATAGATTCAATTCTTTTAGCCTGTCTGCACATGACATGCCTTTTAAACCCGGGATAATTCTGGTCGCTCTTCTTTGCACTCTTTGCAGCAATATCCTTTTTGTAGCGAGGTGACCAGAACTGAACACAATATTCTAGGTGAGGTCTTACTAATGCATTGTACAGTTTTAACATTACTTCCCTTGATTTAAATTCAACACTTCTCACAATATATCCGATCATCTTGTTGGCCTTTTTTATAGCTTCCCCACATTGTCTAGATGAAGACATTTCTGAGTCAACATAAACTCCTAGGTCTTTTTCATAGATTCCTAATTCAATTTCAGTATCTCCCATATGATATTTATAATGCACATTTGTATTGCCTGCATGCAGTACCTTACACTTTTCTCTATTAAATGTCATTTGCCATGTGTCTGCCCAGTTCTGAATCTTGTCTAGATCATTTTCAATGACCTTTGCTGCTGCAACAGTGTTTGCCACTTTTTTGTGTCATCTGCAAATTTAACAAGTTTGCTTACTATACCAGAATCTAAATCATTAATGTAGATTAGGAATAGCAGAGGACCTAATCCTGATCCCTGTGGTACACCAGTGGTTACCTCGCTCCATTTTGAAGTTTCTCCTCTAATTAGTACTTTCTGTTTTCTACATGTTAACCTCTCCCCAATACATGTGCATGCATTTCCTTGAATCCCTACTGCGTTCAGTTTGAGAATTAATCTTTTATGCGGGACTTTGTCAAAAGCTTTCTGGAAATCTAAATAAACCATGTCATATGCTTTGCAATTATCCATTATCGATGTTGCATCCTCAAATAGGGGTTCCTAGTATCTTCCTTTTGCATGTTCCTAGTGTCCCACATGTTACATTCCACCCCCGCTAAATGAATCAATGCCCCATCAATTACCCCAAGGAAACTTGCCAAGTGTGAAAACAAGCATAAGGGACATTGCTACAGTTGCTGGATAACCTGGACACAGGAAGATCTGTAACCTGATTTTTTACCTCCGCCCCTACCTGCTGGCCATGAGACATTGCAGCTTGTGGAAGATGATGAGGGTTGGGATGGAAGCCTGCTGTGGTCTCCTTTGTCCGTCTAGTTGGTTCATTCAATACAGGGAACTCCTCAATGTCAGGAACAAGCATCATCCTCTCTGCTGGGTTATCTTGTTGGTCAAGTGGCATCCACTGCACCTCTAAAATAATGGCATCCTCATCAGAATCACAATCCTCCATGCTAAAATAATCAAAGGGAATACCTGGATCTAAGACCTCATTCTCCTCTTCCCCGGGTAGTGAGCAGTGTGTTGAACACAGCTCAGCTCAGTCCGATGGACTTGCTTCACTGGCCAAGCGACCTCTACTGGAGCAATCGAATACACAGGTCCCTGGTCAGTGGGACATCGTACAACTCGGTAAAGGGTAGCGTTCCAGGTCCTGGATTTTATTGCGTCCTCTTCTCCAATGATCTTTCTGGTAAACAAGCTGGCCTTCCTAAAGCACAATCCCTCACCTTGTTGTTATGAGCCTTCCCCCTCTGCTGAGCTGTTGTTTCCATATGGTGTTTAGCACTTTGATACACAGATCTTCAGATTTTCCTGGTGTTCTGCCATCCAGTCTGTACCTCTGCCCCCTGCTGGCCTCTGGCCACATCCTCCAAACAAGAAGTCCATCCACGGTTAATTGAGGTTCTCTGCCAAACATTAAAACACAGGGAGACTGGCCAGTAGACTGATGTGGTGTGGTATTATATGCAAAGAGTACCTGTGGTAAACACTCTGTCCAGCATTGTTTCTTCTCAGAGGGGAGGGTGCGCAAAAGGTCATGTAAGGTCCCGTTGAAGCGTTCGCATTGACCGTTACCTTGCGGCCAATATGG
The DNA here is from genome assembly GCF_902713425.1 of Acipenser ruthenus. Taxonomy (NCBI): domain Eukaryota; kingdom Metazoa; phylum Chordata; class Actinopteri; order Acipenseriformes; family Acipenseridae; genus Acipenser; species Acipenser ruthenus. The sequence goes on from NC_081230.1 coordinate 2,325,505, forward strand.
AGTTGTCCTAGTCTTGTGAATGCTGTGCAGTTGGCACAGTTGTCGAATGAGTTCTCCCTCAAAACATCTGCCTTGATCAGAGTGAATCCTATCCCCCTGACGGAATAACTCCAGCACATCCCCGGACAGCTTTGATTAGACAAATTGTTAGTTGAATTGAGTGTTAATAAATTGAGTTGGAAAAAAGTAATGCAGACACAGGGGGGTCCCCAGGACCAGGATTGAGAACCACTGTTCTAAGGTATATATTAGTCTGTTTCAGAGAACTTTTGAATCCTCAGCAACTCACTGACCTGCCCAGTGGTGGTTACTTATGTTGTCTAAAGTGAACCCACCTGTTAAGCAGTGTGTGCTGGAAAGCCTGGTCAAAACATGGGTGAAGTAAGAGCGCCGTGGCGGTCTTACCTGACAGAGAGAGGTAGCAGGGTTGTGCTAGAGCAGCAGTGTGAGGTAGTGGTTAGAGGGCTCTGGACTCTTGACCCGGAGGAGGGTCGTGGGTTCAGCTCTTACTTTCACTAAAAACATAGTTTTTTGTATATAATAATATACTATTGTGGATATTAAGAATTGTATTTTTATATAAAAAATGAATACTGATAATTCTTGATATTCAGAATTACATTTTTGATATTAACAACAAAAATTGCTGATATTAAGAATTGCATTATTGATATGAGAAATTCAGGAAATTCATTTTCTCAAGATGACAGAAATGTCCTGAAGTAGACCACTTTAATACTCATACACTCCGGGGCCCATGGCTATTAAAGTGCTCTAACTACAGTTTTGCAGTTTTTGAGATACGTGTATTTTTTCTCATCAATACATTCTAATACAGGACAGTAATCTGAATTCTGACTCCAGACAAGTCTGTAACAAACATCTTTCAACTTCAGAAATATATTGCAGTGATGTTTATCTAATGAAGTCAGCTGTCAATGTGATGCCACGTTGCAGCTATTTTGTTTAATGTTTTTTATTTATTCAAATTCAAGACTGTTATGTAAGTGGCAGTGCCAACAGCCCCTCCAGTGCTGTGCTCTGGTATAAATATGTCTGCTTCTCCACTGCAACTCTACAGACCTGCCTCGACAGCTCCAGACCAGCAGACACCATGAAGACTCTCGTGCTCGTTTTCTCCCTGGCTCTCCTCTGCGGCTGTGAGTATTTTATTTCTTAGCAGACGATATCATGTTATTTTTTACATACAATTACCCATTTATACCTAGTACAACCCTGCCGCCTCTCTCTGTTCACTGCTCTCTCTCAGAGTATCACTGCGATCGGAGCTGTTTCTGTAGGCTAGCTCTGTCATGCAGGTTTCTGATGGCAATGCCGATCTTTATCAAGGTCAATGCTTTTGTTTCCAAAGAGTTGTGGCTCACAAATAATTTGGGCTGATTGGTGATATTCACCTGGAGTTCTGCTATTGTCCACTTTGTAAAAATATAATTAGGGCTTCTGGTTTGGGGTTTTTATTTTTGTCACCCTGTGAAGTCCTTTTAAACATGTTTTAAGCCAATTTGCTTGCTTGCTTTCTTTCTTTCTTTCTTTCTTTCTTTCTTTCTTTCTTTCTTTCTCAAACTCTAATTACTAAAGGAAGTTGTTTGTTTTTACTCTCATATATATCTTGATTGAGTTCATAAACAAGCTTCCCTGCGCGCTTATTCCACCTGATTGTGAGCCTGCATTTCATTCTGGCTTCAGTCTAATCATTGCTGAATTCCGCTTATTATCTTCCACACTTAGTTTCTAGGAGTAGTGCTACTAGTTTGTTTTCTCCTGCTAATTTAAACATGCTTCTCTATATCTGGCACGCAGGCTTAGCAAATCTTCTTCACTTTTAATTGTTGTTGTTTTCTCTCCTTTTATTACTTATTATTATAATTCAGTTCTATTATGATATTTTATTGTATATTTTTCTGTTGTATTGAATATTTTTATTGTTAAGCGCTTTGTGAGGGTGGCTCACCTTGAAAGATGCTATATAAAATAAAGTTTGATTGATTGATTGTTTGTACCTGAATTATTCATTTGTAAATACAAATGTCAGCACATGTAATTTACAGAATTCTGAGCCCAGAGTGCTGATTCTCAACATTGTGTTTTTCAGATGCAGAGACACTTGTGTGTAGTGTTAATGGTAGAGATACCATAACATGTCGTGAAGGCCTTGATGTTTGTTTCAGTAAGTCTTTTAAAACAAAGCTTATGTGTTGAAATGGGGGTCACTGTGTCCCAATCGTCCCATAACATTTATATTATCATATGAGAAAAGGGTAAGAGGGGGAAGCCAGTTTATTTTATTCCAAGCCACTGGTGTCAGACTCCATTCCTGTAGGTCGGTACTGCAGTGTCTGCTGGTTTTCATTCCAACTTCTGCTCTCAATTACTTAATAATATTTTAGGACATAGATTAGGGGTTCAGTGTATCTATCTAATTAAATAATTAGAACAAAGAAGTCATTGAGGAGGACTTGTGTGGAATGAAAACTAGCAGACACTGCACTGCAGGATCAGAGTCTGTCTGACTGACACCCCTGCTCCAAATCAATCCCTGCAGCCACGGCACTGGAGAGGCTGTACAGCAGTCATTCCCAAACCTGTCCTGGAGTGCCCTCCCCCTAAACCCCCCCCCCCCCCCCCACTGGTTTTTATTCCAACTGAGCTGCTCTCAATTGAATATTCCAAATTGGGAGAAAACAGGGGTAGAAATAATTGCTGATTCCAAATAAAAAAATATTATAATGAAGTAGCCCACAAGACTTCAGCTTCAGAGAGCGAGACACTCAGTGAGTTACTCAGGCAGAGCTAGAAATGTTTCCATCAGACTGCAAATGAAAGAATTCATGCTTCCTATTTTTTGTCCTTGTAGAACTAATTTTTTTAACTGTTTTTGTTTTTCAGAAAAAACTGCTTCTTTTGCAGGTAACCCTGTTACGATTAGAGGATGCATGTCTTCAAAAAGTTGTAATGCTGAGCTGAACTGTTGCAAAACCAACAAATGCAATGCATAATTATCATGCTTCCAAATGCATCCTTGAAGGAAATAAAATCTAAAGCATCTTACCCTGTGTCTCTGGTCCTTCTTCTCTGTATTGATAGATTGTATTTGCTTAAGTTTGTAATTGATTCATCAAACTTTATTGATTAATAAGATCTTGCATCAATATCATGTGTTCTCATATAATTCTTAATTTCTCTTAAGAGAAATACTTTAATCATCACAGCATGCTTGCCCTGCAATTCCATTGCTCCCCCTACTTAGAACAGAACAATAAATTACTCAGATCTCTCCAGACCATTGTCACCTTTTTGGAGACGCTTAACTTCAAATAACTGGTATCTTCCAGGACCAGTTGCATATCTGTTCCTGTGTCTGTTTCTTAATCTAATCAAGAATCACTTTTAAATTTCCAAAGACCATTTGCCATTCATTGATTATACAGAGTTCTTAAACCTTAAACCTATTCTACAGCCGCGTCTGTAGAGGAGAGGAATTGAAAAAAGGGGGAAAATCAAAACACAGATACATTCCAACCATCTGTATTAGTAAAATTAAAAATTACATTCAATCATTAATTTTCCCCAGAGCTGGTTTCTGTCTCTTCATGAAGTACAGGGTACAGTCTCTGATGAGCGCTGGTTTCTGTCTCTTCATGAAGGACAGGGTACAGTCTCTGATGAGCGCTGGTTTCTGTCTCTTCATGAAGGACAGGGTACAGTCTCTGGTGAGCGCTGGTTTCTGTCTCTTCATGAAGGACAGGGTACAGTGTCTGGAGGGTGCTGGTTTCTGTCTCTTCATGAAGGACAGGGTACAGTCTCTGATGACCGCTGGTTTCTGTCTCTTCATGAAGGACAGGGTACAGTGTCTTATAGGGCACTGGTTTCTGTCTTTCATGAAGGACAGGGTACAGTGTCTGGAGGGCGCTGGTTTCTGTCTCTTCATGAAGGACAGGGTACAGTGTCTGGAGGGCGCTGGTTTCTGCCTCTTCATCTGCACCTGGCTTTGAGCAGTGAGCTGAAGTTTGATGGCACTCGAGTTGATCTTCACTGTGGCCAGCAGCTCCTTCATCCTCTTTATCTTCTCGCTGTGGAAAGTGACGACCGGCCTGGGGACCGGGGGGTGGGTGGGGGGGAGGAGGGGGAGGCCGGGCTGGTTGAGCCTGGTCTGGTTGCGGCCCCGTCCTCCCCGCAGGCCCCTGCAGCAGAGCGGCGGTGATTTTCTCGGGGGCCAATTGAATGTGCGGGGCCAGAGGGGGTTACTTGGGTTTGGATTCACCTGGGTGTGGGTTTTGTCTGCCTGGGGGTGTGTTTGACCGTGTCTGCCTGTGTGTTTGTGTGTGTGTGTATATGTGTGTGAGCCTTTCTGCCTGTGTGTGTGTGTGTGTGTGTGTGGTCTGTGTGTGTTTGTCTGCCTGGGTGTGTGTGTGAGCATGTCTGCCTGTGTGTGTGTTTGTGTATATGTGTGTGTGTTTGTCTGCCTGTGTGTGTGTGTGTGTGTGTGGTCTGTGTGTGTTTGTCTGCCTGGGTGTGTGTGTGTCTGCCAGGGTGTGTCTGTCTGGGTGTCTGTATGTGTGTGCGTGTCTCTCCCTAAGTGGGTGTGTGTCGGCCTGGTGTGTGTGTTTCTGCCTGCCTGTGTCTGTGTGTGTGTCTGCCTGCCTGTGTGTGAATGAGTGATAGAGTGTCACTGTGTGTGTGTCTGCCTGAGGGTGTGTGTGTGAGTGAGAAAGTGTCACTGCGTGTGTTTGTGTGTTTATGTGTGTGGGTAAGAGAGTCTCACTGTGTGTGTGTGTGTGTGTGTGAGAGAGTGAGAGGGAGTGTGTTTGTGTGTGTGTGTGAGTGAGTCTCACTTTGTGTGTGAGTGAGTCTCACTGTGTGAGTGAGTGAGTGAGTCTCACTGTGTGTGTGTGAGAGAGTGAGTCTCACTGTGTGTGAGTCTCACTGTGTGTGTGTGTGTGAGAGTGAGAGGGAGTGTGTTTGTGTGTGTGTGTGAGTGAGTCTCACTGTGTGTGTGTGTGAGTCTCACTGTGTGAGTGAGTGAGTCTCTCTGTGTGTGTGTGAGAGAGTGAGTCTCACTGTGTGTGAGGCTCACTGTGTGTGTGTGTTTCTGAATGAATCTTCACTGCGACCAGCAGCTCCTTCACGCCCTTCATCTTCTCGCTCATCCTTCTCTAGGTGTGGGTGGGAGGTGGGGGTGGGGGGTACTCCAGGACCAGGGTTGAGCTCATCCTTCACTAGCACAGTGCCTGAGGCAAATGCAAAAACTAAACTGCTCTGCCTCGCCTGCACGAACAAATATTATTAAAACACCAGCCTGGAGCTGCTAGCGAAGTGTTATTCATTTGCACCTATCGGCACCTCCCCTATAAAAATATACCATGGTACTTGTTCCAGTGGATTCTGGAACAAGGCACGTTATAATGTTATCAGTGTGAAAGTACAATGGTGTACTGAATAATATATGTATTGTATATGTATACCTATCCTATTTAGACCATCAATGTACTGTACTGTGTTATGGTCCTATAATACTGTATCACCATAGTACAGCATTGTATTTTTTTATGTCTAAAAAGTATCATGGTATCTAATTGCAACACCATACTGCGGTGCTATGTCTAGTGCTATGGTATAGTGTAGCTGTATACCATTGTGTTATTATGGTTGTACTGCATTATAGTACCATAATAGGTCATTGTCCATTGGTGGTATAGGTTGTATACATATATTATACAGCACCATTGAACTTTAACACTGTTACCATCATACCTTGTTCCAAAATCCAGTGGCACAGGAACCATGGTACATTTATATAGGGTCTTGTCGAAAAGCAGCAATTTTTGTAGCAACAACATGTCAGTTAGTTAGTTAACTGGCATAATAATGATTTGATAAATACATCAGAAACATTTATTAACACAGCTGCTCACTCAGGGCCAAGTATTGCTGTTTGACAGATACTACCCTTTATTAAGAGACCTGCACTCAATGAACAGGCAAATTGTAGCCTGTGTGTCCAGCATCTGGTTGCTCAATAGCAGCCTCTTCTTAACACAGAGCCCCCCCCCCCAATACATTTTCTATTTCTCTCCAACATGCCTTCCTGTAATTATGTGTGTTTAAAATACACTGTAAAAGACTATGGCAGCAGTGTGGAGTAGTGTTTAGGGCTCTGGACTCTTGACCATAGGGTTGTGGGTTCAATCCCCACTGGGGGACACTGCTGTTGTACCCTTGAGAAAGGTACTTTACCTAGATTGCTCCAGTAAAAACCCAACTGTATAAATGGGTAATTGTATGTAAAATAATGTGATATCTGTATAATGTATAACGTGATATCTTGTAACAATTGTAAGTCGCCCTGGATAAGGGCATCTGCTAAGAAATTAATAATAACTATAAGATGGATTATGAACAAAAGGAAGTACTGGAATTGAATTACAGTCATTTAGTTACTAATGCATTAACAAAGAAATCATTTTGTGAAAGCAGCAATGAATATGCCCATTTCTCCATTCCATTTCAAAATGTTCTGTATCTGCGTCTCTCCAACACCACATTTTTCAGTCATTTTCTGTCTTTCCAAGTTCAGTAACTTTAATTCTCTCATCAATGGTCAGATCCTTTCGTTTCTCCATGTTTTCTCTATTCCTTTACAAGAGAGCAACAGATAAAAGCCGATTAAAATGGTTGCGAGTCCATTGCTGGGCACGAAAATTGAGGTCATTGGTCGTGTTAGACAGGTGGTCTCTTAATACGGGTAAATAAAAGCAGAAATATCATTGTGTGGCATGAGGACGGGGTGCCTCGAAGCCTTTATAGCCCCAAACTAAAAATGGCTAATGTCACTCATTGTAACTAATGTAGTCTGCCAATTTATGCCACCCAGTGCTTTACAGGCACTAGGACCCTAGATAAGATTAGATAAAATGTTAAAACTTTATCCCATTCTAACCACAGGTTCAAATTCTGACTAGCTTAAAGCAGTTTGCATTGCCAAACCAAACCAAGCAAGAGTGCAAGAGACAGCTTTTAAAAGTAATTACTGCAATGGGTTTATTGCACGAAACAGTAGAACATACAGGGTAGAAAGACTCCACCACTTGGCTAGGAGCCAAAGTAACAAAGAAAATGATAAACAGGGCTCCCTCTGTTGGCTCGGAGCCAAAGTAGCAAAAAAACAAAAATACACCACAAAAAATATAGTAAGCATCCAACAACAAATCTAATGTTCAATCAAAAACACAGGGGTAAAGTGCAATTCATGTGCAAACGCATATCCAGCGTCCTCCCGTGGCAGACAGTCCGGCACCGGATAACCGAACATCTCCCCGATTGGAATCACAACTAAAGAAAATAAACAACAAAACACACAGGAATCAAACACAAATCCAAACCATAATTCTCGCTACAGTCGCTCCCACCCTATACTCCAGCTCCCCCTCCCTCACCTTCTATAGTTTGTGGGCTTGCTATAAAAACAGTGCAATAATGGCTATCTTTAATTTACATAAACAGATGAAGAAATGGAATCCAATTAAGGCCAGACACAAAATACCAAAAACAGTAAAATACGCATCCAACGACAAACAACAAGACAAGGCTAAAAGTACGGGATTTTTCTTCCTCAAAAAAACGAAACTAGATTAGAATAGCACTTATCTCAGGTACACAATTCAATGTTAATTACATCAGTTCGGGGTTACTAAATGAATCGAAAGCTGCAGCATGCAAAGGAACAAACGTGTATGAAAAATAAAATAAAAATAAAAAAGAGAAAACAACACATATTTAAATGCACACGTGGGTACATAATCCTAACACTAAATGAGAAATGCTGCAGCCCCATTCGTCACCCCGTGTGACAATTGGGATGAACTTAAAGTGTTCACATGAGCAGGTGGTCTTTAAATAAAGGTGAAGTGCCCCTTATTCAAGTTTACCATGGCAATACCCTTGTAAACTGTGGTAATAACACAGCATACCAGAGGAAATCATTGTAAATCACAGTCATTCAGAGTAAACTATGGTGAATGTGAATAAGGGTCACAGGATCAGGTTTGAATCCTTGGATATGAGGGTTAAAACAAACAACTTTTTCCTCTGGTAATAATTACAGTTTGATTATTTTTAATATAAAAAATGCAATTCTTGATATCAGAATATTACAGAACGACGATAGTCACATTAGACACAGGAAAGGTGATTACGAACACAAAAGAAAGTAAAAAAAACATGAAAAAGAAATAAATACAAAGTGTGAAATTAACCAGCAATGCAAAATAAATGTGCAAACAAATATCAAGAAGTCAGATAAAGCAAACGTGACTATTCCCTGTGTCTGGATCGTCTACAGTGTGTCACACAGTGGTAGGGCTGCACTTTGTTGTAGAGATACAGTGTAAAATACAGCAGAAATAATTTACACTAACTGAAACACGGGGTGAATAAAGAGGAGATATACTGAACCAGCAGAAAATAAAGTTAAACAACAAGGACGCTAGCTCTGTAAACAAACAATAAAGCAAATAGGTACAGTAAATAAAAAGCAGAGGATCAGTAAACAAATCAAATAAATAAACAGTAATCAAAATAATGAGAAGAAACAATAATCGACGCTCAGGTCCTAGAAGACAAGAAACACAAAGAGTGAGACAGAACGGCATTTCAAACTGGAACCTAAATTGAAATAAATGAAAGTTTAAATGAACCATCCTTAGCTACAATGAATAATGGTGCTTAAATACCCGCATGCGCATCAAACAATTGGATTATATTAAGAATAAATTGCAGCCAGTCACTATTTTCTGTTTATTAATATTCAATCGTCAATATTATCATGCAAATACAATCAAAGCATCATCCCGTTGCTCTATTGATGAATTAATAGAATCGTACATTTAGACATAAACCCATTTAAAAACATCTTCATAAACAACCAGGGCCATGGTGAACCGGTTTACCTGATCAGTTTGTAGTTAAGAACGACCCCGGAAGACAAAAACAGACTCGGCATTCACCATTCCCCAAACTAGCTAACACATCCATTTTATATAAGAACATAAGAACATAAGAAAGTTTACAAACGAGAGGAGGCCATTCGGCCCATCTTGCTCGTTTGGTTGTTAGTAGCTTATTGATCCCAGAATCTCATCAAGCAGCTTCTTGAAGGATCCCAGGGTGTCAGCTTCATCAACATTACTGGGGAGTTGGTTCCAGACCCTCACAATTCTCTGTGTAAAAAAGTGCCTCCTATTTTCTGTTCTGAATGCTCCTTTGTCTAATCTCCATTTGTGACCCCTGGTCCTTGTTTCTTTTTTCAGGTCGAAAAAGTCCCCTGGGTCGACATTGTCTATACCTTTTAGGATTTTGAATGCTTGAATCAGATCACCACGTAGTCTTCTTTGTTCAAGACTGAATAGATTCAAATCTTTTAGCCTGTCTGCATACCATATGCCTTTTAAACCCGGGATAATTCTGGTCACTCTTCTTTGCACTATTTCTAGAGCAGCAATATCCTTTTTGTAGCGAGGTGACCAGAACTGAACACAATATTCAAGATGAGGTCTTACTAATGCATTGTACAGTTTTAACATTGATTTAAATTCAACGCTTTTCACAATATATCCAAGCATCTTGTTGGCCTTTTTTATAGCTTCCCCACATTGAGTAAATGAAGACATTTCTGAGTCAACATAAACTCCTAGGTCTTTTTCATAGATTCCTAATTCAATTTCAGTATCACCCATATGATATTTATAATGCACATTTGTATTGCCTGCATGCAGTACCTTACACTTTTCTCTATTAAATGTCATTTGCCATGTGTCTGCCCAGTTCTGAATCTTGTCTAGATCATTTTCAATGACCTTTGCTGCTGCAACAGTGTTTGCCACTTTTTTGTGTCATCTGCAAATTTAACAAGTTTGCTTACTATACCAGAATCCAAGTCATTAATGTAGATTAGGAATAGCAGAGGACCTAATACTGATCCCTGTGGTACTCCACTGGTTACCTCACTCCATTTTGAGGTTTATCCTCTAATTAGTATTTTGTTTTCTACATGTTAACCACTCCCCAATCCATGTGCATGCATTTCCTTGAATCCCTACTGCGTTCAGTTTGAGAATTAATCTTTTATGCAGGACTTTGTCAAAAGCTTTCTGGAAATCTAAATAAACCATGTCATATGCTTTGCAATTATCCATTATCGATGTTGCATCCTCAAATAGGGGTTCCTAGTATCTCCCTTTTACATAGTCCTAGTGTCCCACATGCTACATTCCACCCCGCTAAATGAATCAATGCCCCATCAATTACCTCAAGGAAACTTGCCAAGTGCGAAAACAAGCATAAGGGACATTGCTACAGTTACTGGACAAACCTGGACACAGGAAGATCTGTAACCTGAATTTTTACCTCCGCCCCTACCTGCTGGCCGTGAGACATTGCAGCTTGTGGAAGATGATGAGGGTTGGGATGGTAGCCTGCTGTGGTCTCCTTTGTCCGTCTAGTTGGCTCATTCAATACAGGGAACTCCTCAACGTCAGGAACAAGCATCATCCTCTCTGCTGGGTTATCTTGTGGGTCAAGTGGCATCCACTGCACATCTAAAATAATGGCGTCTTCATCAGAATCACAATCCTCCATGCTAAAATAATCAAAGGGAATACCTGGATCTAAGACCTCATTCTCCTCTTCCCCGGGTAGTGAGCAGTGTGTTGGACACAGCTCAGCTCAGTCCAATGGACTTGCTTCACTGGCCAAGCGACCTCTACTGGAGCAATCGAATACACAGGTCCCTGGTCAGTGGGACATCGTACAACTCGGTAAAGGGTAGGGTTCCAGGTCCTGGATTTTATTAGGTCCTCTTCTCCAATGATCTTTCTGGTAAACAAGCTGGCCCTCCTAAAGCACAATCCCTCACCTTGTTGTTATGAGCCTCCCCCCCTCTGCTGAGCTGTTGTTTCCATATGGTGTTTAGCACTTTGATACACAGATCTTTAGATTTTCCTGTTGTTCTGCCATCAAGTCTGTACCTCTGCCCCCTGCTGGCCTCTGGCCACATCCTCCAAACAAGAAGTCCATCCACGGTTAATTGAGGTTCTCTGCCAAACATTAAAACACAGGGAGACTGGCCAGTAGACTGATGTGGTGTGGTATTATATGCAAAGAGTACCTGTGGTAAACACTCTGTCCAGCATTGTTTCTTCTCAGAGGGGAGGGTGCGCAAAAGGTCATGTAAGGTCCCGTTGAAGCGTTCGCATTGACCGTTACCTTGCGGACAATATGGAGTTGTCCTAGTCTTGTGAATGCTGTGCAGTTGGCACAGTTGTCGAATGAGTTCTCCTTCAAAACATCTGCCTTGATCAGAGTGGATCTGTTGTGGGACCCCAGTGGTAGAGAATTCCATCTTCCTCCAAAATCCTATCCCCCTGACGGAATAACTCCAGCACATCCCCGGACAGCTTTGATTAGGCAAATTGTTAGTTGAATTGAGTGTTAATAAATTGAGTTGAAAAAAAGTAATGCAGACACAGGGGGGTCCCCAGGACCAGGATTGAGAACCACTGTTCTAAGGTATATATTAGGCTGTTTCAGAGAACTTTTGAATCCTCAGCAACTCACTGACCTGCCCAGTGGTGGTTACTTATGTTGTCTAAAGTGAACCCACCTGTTAAGCAGTGTGTGCTGGAAAGCCTGGTCAAAACATGGGTGAAGTAAGAGCGCCGTGGCGGTCTTACCTGACAGAGAGAGGTAGCAGGGTTGTGCTAGAGCAGCAGTGTGAGGTAGTGGTTAGGGGGCTCTGGACTCTTGAACCGGAGGAGGGTCGTGGGTTCAGCTCTTACTTTCACTAAAAGCATAGTTTTTTGTATATAATAATATACTATTGTGGATATCAAGAATTGTATTTTTATATAAAAAATGAATACTGATAATTCTTGATATTCAGAATTACATTTTTGATATTAACAACAAAAATTGCTGATATTAAGAATTGCATTATTGATATGAGAAATTCAGGAAATTCATTTTCTCAAGATGACAGAAATGTCCTGAAGTAGACCACTTTAATACTCATACACTCCGGGGCCCATGGCTATTAAAGTGCTCTAACTACAGTTTTGCAGTTTTTGAGATACGTGTATTTTTTCTCATCAATACATTCTAATACAGGACAGTAATCTGATTTCTGACCCCAGACAAGTCTGTAACAAACATCTTTCAACTTCAGAAATATATTACAGTGATGTTTATCTAATGAAGTCAGCTGTCAATGTGATGCCACGTTGCAGCTATTTTGTTTAATGTTTTTTATTTATTCAAATTCAAGCCTGTTATGTAAGTGGCAGTGCCAGCAGCCCCTCCAGTGCTGTGCTCTGGTATAAATATGTCTGCTTCTCCACTGCAACTCTACAGACCTGCCTCGACAGCTCCACACCAGCAGACACCATGAAGACTCTCATGCTCGTTTTCTCCCTGGCTCTCCTCTGCGGCTGTGAGTATTTTATTTCTTAGCAGACAATATCATGTTATTTTTTACATACAATTACCCATTTATACCTAGTACAACCCTGCTGCCTCTCTCTGTTCACTGCTCTCTCTCTCAGAGTATCACTGTGATCGGAGCTGTTTCTATAGGCTAGCTCTGTCATGCAGGTTTCTGATGGCAATGCAGATCTTTATCAAGGTCAATGCTTTTGTTTCCGAAGAGTTGTGGCTCACAAATAATTTGGGCTGATTGGTGATATTCACCTGGAGTTCTGCTATTTGTCCACTTTGTAAAAATATAATTAGGGCTTCTGGTTTTGGGTTTTTATTTTTGTCACCCTGTGAAGTCCTTTTAAACATGTTTTAAGCCAATTTGCTTTCTTTCTTTCTTTCTTTCTTTCTTTCTTTCTTTCTTTCTTTCTTTCTTTCTTTCTCAAACTCTAATTACTAAAGGAAGTTGTTTGTTTTTACTCTCATATATATCTTGATTGAGTTCATAAACAAGCTTCCCTGTGCGCTTATTCCACCTGATTGTGAGCCTGCATTTCATTCTGGCTTTAGTCTAATCATTGCTGAATTCCGCTTATTATCTTCCACACTTAGTTTCTAGGAGTAGTGCTACTAGTTTGTTTTCTCCTGCTAATTTAACCATGCTTCTCTGTATCTGGCACGCAGGCTTAGCAAATCTTCTTCACTTTTAATTGTTGTTGTTTTCTCTCCTTTTATTACTTATTATTATAATTCAGTTCTATTATGATATTTTATTGTATATTTTTCTATTGTATTGAATAGTTTTATTGTTAAGCGCTTTGTGAGGGTGGCTCTCCTTGAAAGATGTTATATAAAATAAAGTTTGATTGATTGATTGTACCTGAATTATTCATTTGTAAATACAAATGTCAGCACATGTAATTTACAGAATTCTGAGCCCAGTGCTGATTCTCAACATTGTGTTTTTCAGATGCAGAGACACTTGTGTGTCATGTTATTGGTGGAGGTACCATTACATGTCGTGAGGGTCTTGATGTTTGTTTCAGTAAGTCTTTTAAAACAAAGCTTATGTGTTGAAATGGGGGTCACTGTGTCCCAATCGTCCCGTAACATTTATATTATCATATGAGAAAAGGGTAAGAGGGGGAAGCCAGTTTATTTTATTCCAAGCCACTGGTGTCAGACTCCATTCCTGTAGGTCGGTACTGCAGTGTCTGCTGGTTTTCATTCCAACTTCTGCTCTCAATTACTTAATAATATTTTGGGACATAGATTAGGGGTTCAGTGTATCTATCTAATTAAATAATTAGAACAAAGAAGTTATTGAGGAGGACTTGCGTGGAATGAAAACTAGCAGACACTGCACTGCAGGACCAGAGTCTGACTGAGAGAGTGAGAGCACAGTCATTCCCAAACCTGTCCCGGAGTGCCCTCCCCCTAACCCCCCCCCACTGGTTTATATTCCAACTGAGCTGCTCTCAATTGAATATTCCAAATTGGGAGAAAACAGGGGTAAAAATAATTGCTGATTCCAAATAAAAAAATATTACAATGAAGTAGCCCACAAGACTTCAGCTTCAGAGAGCGAGACACTCAGTGAGTTACTCAGGCAGAGCTAGAAATGTTTCCATCAAACTGCAAATGAAAGAATTCATGCTTCCTATTTTTTGTCCTTAAAGAACTAATTTTTTTAACTGTTTTTATTTTTCAGAAAAAACTGCTACTATTACAGGTGACGTGATTACGTTTAGAGGATGCATGTTTTCAAAACGTTGTTATGCTGAGCAGAACTGTTGCAAAACCGACAAATGCAATGCATAATTATCATGCTTCCAAATGCATCCTTGAAGGAAATAAAATCTAAAGCATCTTACCCTGTGTCTCTGGTCCTTCTTCTCTGTATGGATAGATTGTATTTGCTTATTAGGAAGGCCTGTAATTTGATTGTTTATGGAAGCCCTGAACTGCAAGATGAAAAAAAAAATAGTGGGATTATCTCATACGTACGTGATAATAACTGGTACTATATGATCTCGTACACATGTGATAATAACTGGTACTATATGATAACTATATGATCTCGTACACATGTGATAATAACTGGTACTATATGATAACTATATGATCTCGTACACATGTGATAATAACTGGTACTATATGATAACTATATGATCTCGTACACATGTGATAATAACTGGTACTATATGATAACTATATGATCTCGTACACATGTGATAATAACTGGTACTATATGATAACTATATGATCTTGTAGATACGTGATAATAACTTGTATGTACGAGAAAATTGTATGATCTTTCACATACGAGATAGCTTTCTTGAACATACGACATCACTGTGCACACGCCAGTTATCATCACGCACGTGCCAGTTATCATCGGATAAGCGCCAAATCTCTCACAGTGATTTGCGCTGCCTCTTCATGAAGGACAGGGTATAGTCTCTGGAGTGCGCTGGTTTCTGTCTCTTCATGAAGGACAGGGTATAGTCTCTGGAGGGTGCTGGTTTCTGTCTCTTCATGAAGGACAGGGTATAGTCTCTGGAGGGTGCTGGTTTGTGTCTCTTCATGAAGGACAGGGTATAGTCTCTGGAGGGTGCTGGTTTCTGTCTCTTCATGAAGGACAGGGTATAGTCTCTGGAGGGTGCTGGTTTCTCTGTCTTCATGAAGGACAGGGTATAGTCTCTGGAGGGCGCTGGTTTCTGTCTCTTCATGAAGGACAGGGTATAGTCTCTGGAGGGCGCTGGTTTCTGTCTCTTCATGAAGGACAGGGTATAGTCTCTGGAGGGTGCTGGTTTCTGTCTCTTCATGAAGGACAGGGTATAGTCTCTGGAGGGCGCTGGTTTCTGTCTCTTCATGAAGGACAGGGTATAGTCTCTGGAGGGTGCTGGTTTCTGTCTCTTCATGAAGGACAGGGTATAGTCTCTGGAGGGTGCTGGTTTCTGTCTCTTCATGAAGGACAGGGTATAGTCTCTGGAGGGCGCTGGTTTCTGTCTCTTCATGAAGGACAGGGTACAGTCTCTGGAGGGCGCTGGTTTCTGTCTCTTCATGAAGGACAGGGTATAGTCTCTGGAGGGGACTGGTTTCTGTCTCTTCATGAAGGACAGGGTACAGTCTCTGATGAGCGCTGGTTTCTGTCTCTTCATGAAGGACAGGGTACAGTGTCTGGAGGCCGCTGGTTTCTGCCTCTTCATGAAGGACAGGGAACAGTGTCTGATGATCGCTGGTTTCTGTCTCTTCATGAAGGACAGTGTATAGTCTCTGGAGGGTGCTGGTTTCGGTCTCTTCATGAAGGACAGGGTACAGTGTCTGGAGGGCGCTGGTTTCTGTCTCTTCATGAAGGACAGGGTACAGTCTCTGGTGAGCGCTGGTTTCTGTCTCTCATGAAGGACAGGGTATAGTCTTTGGAGGGTGCAGGTTTCTGTCTCTTCATGAAGGACATTGTACAGTCTCTGGTGAGCGCTGGTTTCTGTCTCTTCATGAAGGACAGGGTACAGTGTCTGGAGGGCGCTGGTTTCTGTCTCTTCATGAAGGACAGGGTACAGTGTCTGGAGGGCGCTGGTTTCTGCCTCTTCATCTGCACCTGGCTTTGAGCAGTGAGCTGTAGTTTGATGGCACTTGAGTTGATCTTCACTGTGGCCTGCAGCTCCTTCATCCTCTTTATCTTCTCGCTGTGGAAAGTGACGACCGGACCGGGGACCGGGGGGCGGGTGGGGGGGAGGAGGGGGAGGCCGGGCTGGTTGAGCCTGGTCTGGTTGCGACCCCGTCCTCCCCGCAGGACCCTGCAGCAGAGCGGCGGTGATTTTCTCGGGGGCCAATTGAATGTGCGGGGCCAGAGGGGGGTACTTGGGTTTGGATTCACCTGGGTGTGGGTTTTGTCTGCCTGGGGGTGTGTTTGACCGTGTCTGCCTGTGTGTTTGTGTGTGTGTGTGTATATGTGTGTGAGTGTGTCTGCCTGTGTGTGTGTGTGTGTGTGTGGTCTGTGTGTGTTTGTCTGCCTGGGTGTGTTTGTGTGTGTGTGTGTGTGTGTGTGTGTGGTCTGTGTGTGTTTGTCTGCCTGGGGGTGTGTGTGAGCATGTCTGCCTGTGTGTGTGTGTATATGTGTGTGTGTTTGTCTGCCTGTGTGTGTGTGTGTGTGGTCTGTGTGTGTTTGTCTGCCTGGTGGTGTGTGTGAGCATGTCTGCCTGTGTGTGTGTGTTTGTGTGTGTGTGTGTGTGTTTGACTGCCTGTGTGTGTGTGTCGACTGTGTGTGTGTGTGTGTGGTGTGTGTGTCTTTGTCTGCCTGGGTGTGTGTGTGTCTGCCAGGGTGTGTCTGTCTGGGTGTCTCTATGTGTGTGCGTGTCTCTCCCTAAGTGGGTGTGTGTCAGCCTGGTGTGTGTGTGTCTGCCTGCCTGTGTGTGCGTAAGTGATAGAGTGTCACTGTGTGTGTGTCTGCCTGAGGGTGTGTGTGTGGGTAAGAGAGTGTCACTGCGTGTGTGTGTGTGTGTGTGTGTGAGTGAGTGTCTCACTGTGTTTGTGTGTGTGTGTTTGTGAGTGAGAGAGAGTGTGTTTGTGTGTGTGTGTGTGAGTGAGTCTCACTGTGTGTGTGTGTGTGTGAGTGAGTGAGTGAGTCTCTCTGTGTGTGTGTGAGAGAGTGAGTCTCAATGTGTGTTTGTGAGAGAGTGAGTCTCAATGTGTGTGAGTCTCACTGTGTTTGTGTGTGTGTGTGTGAGTGAGAGGGAGTGTGTTTGTGTGTGTGTGTGTGAGTGAGTCTCACTGTGTGTGTGTGTGTGTGTGTGAGTGAGTCTCTGTGTGTGTGTGTGAGAGAGTGAGTCTCACTCTGTGTGAGTCTCACTGTGTGTGTGTGTTTCTGAATGAATCTTCACTGCGACCAGCAGCTCCTTCATCTCCTTCATCTTCTCGCTGTGGAAAGTGACGACCGGCCTGGGGACCGAGGGGCGGGTGGGGGGGAGGAGGGTGAGGGTGTGTCTGCCTGTGTGTGTGTGTCTGAGAAAGTCTCACTGTGTGTGTGTTTGTGTGTGTGGTTAAGAGAGTGTCACTGTGTGTGTGTGTGTGTGTGGGTAAGAGAGTGTCACTCTGTGTGTGTGTGTTTGTGTGTGTTGGTAAGAGAGTGTCACTGTGTGTGTGTGTGTGAGTGAGTCTCACTGTGTTTGTGTGTGTGTGTGAGTGAGTGAGTCTCACTGTGTGTGTGTCTTTCAAAATGAATCTTCACTGCGTCCAGCAGCTCCTTCATCTCCTTCATCTTCTCGCTCATCCTTCTCTAGGTGTGGGTGGGAGGTGGGGGTGGGGGGTACTCCAGGACCAGGGTTGAGCTCATCCTTCACTAGCACAGTGCCTGAGGCAAATGCAAAAACTAAACTGCTCTGCCTCGCCTGCACGAACAAATATTATTAAAATACCAGCCTGGAGCTGCTAGCGAAGTGTTATTCATTTGCACCTATCGGCACCTCCCCTATAAAAATATACCATGGTACTTGTTCCAGTGGATTCTGGAACAAGGCACGTTATAATGTTATCAGTGTGAAAGTACAATGGTGTACTGAATAATATATATTGTATATGTATACCTATCCTATTTAGACCATCAATGTACTGTACTGTGTTATGGTCCTATAATACTGTATCACCATAGTACAGCATTGTATTTTTTTATTT
>NC_081230.1:2343863-2453863 GCF_902713425.1 Acipenser ruthenus
TTTACCTTTTCAGTTTTCACAGCTTTCAAAGTTTCCTTTAATAGTTCAAGTTTTCTTCCAACAGTTTTCACAAATTTTCACAGGAAATGGTAGTTTGGTCCTCAAATCAAATGGTCACAAGTAGATGGAATTTTTTTAGACATTCTTCTAGTGCACAAAACCTTTTCTTAAACTTTCACCAAAGGGGTGTGTTTGCACTCTCAGCCAATCACTGTCTTTCTCAAAATAAGTTCTTTGATTGGTGGCTGATATTAGAAAGAGGTGTATTTTAACTTCAAAGGTTTTTTAACTTTATTACCTAATTTTTAAATGAATGATGTAAAACTTGTTTTTCTCATAACTTCCTTAATCTGACTTGGATTTTCATTTGAACTGTAAATCTGTGTTGCTCAGTCCAATATGAATATTTTGATACCAGATTGGATATACACAACCAAATCTGTCATCTCGGTACACTGTTTCACCCTTTTGACTTAACTATAACATTTTAGGAAAACATTTTACTAAAGTCTATATTACAATACATGTGTCTATTTAGTTTAATGTAAAAAGTTGTTTTACAATATTTCAAATCACTGTTTTCAGTATTTTCTCCATATAAACAGTTAAGTCATTATAGTTTTCCCTCAAAATGCCAAGTTACAAGTTTGTAAAAGATTCATCAAACTTTATTGATTAATAAGATCTTGCATCAATATCATGTGTTCTCATATAATTCTTAATTTCTCTTAAGAGGAATACTTTAATCATCACAGCATGCTTGCCCTGCAATTCCATTGCTCCCCCTACTTAGAACAGAACAATAAATTACTCAGATCTCTCCAGACCATTGTCACCTTTTTGGAGACGCTTAACTTCAAATAAATGGTATCTTCCAGGAGCAGTTGCATATCTGTTCCTGTGTCTGTTTCTTAATCTAATCAAGAATCACTTTTAAATTTCCAAAGACCTTTTGCCATTCATTGATTATACAGAGTTCTTAAACCTTAAACCTATTCTACAGCCGCGTCTGTAGAGGAGAGGAATTGAAAAAAGGGCGAAAATCAAAACACAGATACATTCCAACCATCTGTATTAGTAAAATTAAAAATTACATTCAATCATTAATTTTCCCCAGAGCTGGTTTCTGTCTCTTCATGAAGGACAGGTTATAGTCTCTGGAGGGCACTAGTTTCTGTCTCTTCATGAAGGACAGGGTACAGTCTCTGATGAGCGCTGGTTTCTGTCTCTTCATGAAGGACAGGGTACAGTCTCTGATGAGCACTGGTTTCTGTCTCTTCATGAAGGACAGGGTACAGTGTCTGGAGGGTGCTGGTTTCTGTCTCTTCATGAAGGACAGGGTACAGTCTCTGATGAGCGCTGGTTTCTGTCTCTTCATGAAGGACAGGGTACAGTGTCTGGAGGGCGCTGGTTTCTGTCTCTTCATGAAGGACAGGGTACAGTCTCTGGTGAGCGCTGGTTTCTGTCTCTTCATGAAGGACAGGGTACAGTGTCTGGAGGATGCTGGTTTCTGTCTCTTCATGAAGGACAGGGTACAGTGTCTGGAGGGCACTGGTTTCTGTCTCTTCATGAAGGACAGGGTACAGTGTCTGGAGGGCGCTGGTTTCTGCCTCTTCATCTGCACCTGGCTTTGAGCAGTGAGCTGAAGTTTGATGGCACTCGAGTTGATCTTCACTGTGGCCAGCAGCTCCTTCATCCTCTTTATCTTCTCGCTGTGGAAAGTGACGACCGGCCCGGGGACCGGGGGGCGGGTGGGGTGGAGGAGGGGAGGCCGGGCTGGTTGAGCCTGGTCTGGTTGCGGCCCCGTCCTCCCCGCAGTCCCCTGCAGCAGAGCGGCGGTGATTTTCTCGGGGGCCAATTGAATTTGCGGGGCCAGAGGGGGTTACTTGGGTTTGGATTCACCTGGGTGTGGATTTTGTCTGCCTGGGGGTGTGTTTGACCGTGTCTGCCTGTGTGTTTGTGTGTGTGTGTATATGTGTGTGAGCGTGTCTGCCTGTGTGTGTGTGTGTGTGTGTGTGTGTGGTCTGTGTGTGTTTGTCTGCCTGGGGGTGTGTGTGAGCATGTCTGACTGTGTGTGTGTGTGTGTATATGTGTGTGTGTTTGTCTGCCTGTGTGTGTGTGTGTGTGGTCTGTGTGTGTTTGTCTGCCTGGGGGTGTGTGTGAGCATGTCTGCCTGTGTGTGTGTGTGTGTATATGTGTGTGAGCATGTCTGCCTGTGTGTGTGTGTGTGTGGTCTGTGTGTGTTTGTCTGCCTGGGGGTGTGTGTGAGCATGTCTGCCTGTGTGTGTGTGTGTGTGTGTGTGTGTGTGTGTGTGTGTGTTTGACTGCCTGTGTGTGTGTGTCGACTGTGTGTGTGTGTGTGTGGTCTGTGTGTGTTTGTCTGCCTGGGTGTGTGTGTGTCTGCCAGGGTGTGTCTGTCTGGGTGTCTGTATGTGTGTGCGTGTCTCTCCCTAAGTGGGTGTGTGTCGGCCTGGTGTGTGTGTGTCTGCCTGCCTGTGTCTGTGTGTGTGTGTCGGCCTGGTGTGTGTGTGTGAGTGATAGAGTGTCACTGTGTGTGTGTCTGCCTGAGGGTGTGTGTGTGAGTGAGAAAGTGTCACTGTGTGTGTTTGTGTGTTTATGTGTGTGGGTAAGAGAGTGTCACACATACATACACAGAGACAGACACACAGACTAAAACACGAACATACACTGAGACACACACACACACACACTGAAACACACACACATACACTGAGACACCCACACTTACTGAGACACACACACACTGAAACACACACACAGAAACACACACACACACTGAGACACACACATAGACACACACACTGAAACACACACACTGAGACACACACACACAAACACATTGACACACACACATTGACACACATACACTGAAACACACACACACACAGAAAAACATCTTCATAAACAACCAGGGCCATGGTGAACCGGTTTACCTGATCAGTTTGTAGTTAAGAACGACCCCGGAAGACAGAAACAGACTCGGCATTCACCATTCCTCAAACTAGCTACCACATCCATTTTATATAAGAACATAAGAACATAAGAAAGTTTACAAACGAGAGGAGGCCATTCGGCCCATCTTGCTCGTTTGGTTGTTAGTAGCTTATTGATCCCAGAATCTCATTAAGCAGCTTCTTGATGGATCCCAGGGTGTCAGCTTCATCAACATTACTGGGGAGTTGGTTCTAGATCCTCACAATTCTCTGTGTAAAAAAGTGCCTCCTATTTTGTGTTCTGAATGCTCCTTTGTCTAATCTCCATTTGTGACCCCTGGTCCTTGTTTCTTTTTTCAGGTCGAAAATTTTGAATGCTTGAATCAGATCCCTGCGTAGTCTTCTTTGTTCAAGACTGAATAGATTAAATTCTTTTAGCCTGTCTGCACATGACATGCCTTTTAAACCCGGGATAATTCTGGTCGCTCTTCTTTGCACTCTTTCTAGAGCAGCAATATCCTTTTTGTAGCGAGGTGACCAGAACTGAACACAATATTCTAGGTGAGGTCTTACTAATGCATTGTACAGTTTTAACATTACTTCCCTTGATTTAAATTCAACACTTCTCACAATATATCCGAGCATCTTGTTGGCCTTTTTTATAGCTTCCCCACATTGTCTAGATGAAGACATTTCTGAGTCAACATAAACTCCTAGGTCTTTTTCATAGATTCCTAATTCAATTTCAGTATCTCCCATATGATATTTATAATGCACATTTGTATTGCCTGCATGCAGTACCTTACACTTTTCTCTATTAAATGTCATTTGCCATGTGTCTGCCCAGTTCTGAATCTTGTCTAGATCATTTTCAATGACCTTTGCTGCTGCAACAGTGTTTGCCACTTTTTTGTGTCATCTGCAAATTTAACAAGTTTGCTTACTATACCAGAATCCAAGTCATTAATGTAGATTAGGAATAGCAGAGGACCTAATACTGATCCCTGTGGTACTCCACTGTTTACCTCACTCCATTTTGAGGTTTCTCCTCTAATTAGTACTTTCTGTTTTCTACATGTTAACCTCTCCCCAATCCATGTGCATGCATTTCCTTGAATCCCTACTGCGTTCAGTTTGAGAATTAATCTTTTATGCGGGACTTTGTCAAAAGCTTTCTGGAAATCTAAATAAACCATGTCATATGCTTTGCAATTATCCATTATCGATGTTGCATCCTCAAATAGGGGTTCCTAGTATCTTCCTTTTGCATGGTCCTAGTGTCCCACATGCTACATTCCACCCCCGCTAAATGAATCAATGCCCCATCAATTACCACAAGGAAACTTGCCAAATGCGAAAACAAGCATAAGGGACATTGCTACAGTTGCTGGATAACCTGGACACAGGAAGATCTGTAACCTGAATTTTTACCTCCGCCCCTACCTGCTGGCCGTGAGACACTGCAGCTTGTGGAAGATGATGAGGGTTGGGATGGTAGCCTGCTGTGGTCTCCTTTGTCCGTCTAGTTGGTTCATTCAATACAGGGAACTCCTCAATGTCAGGAACAAGCATCATCCTCTCTGCTGGGTTATCTTGTTGGTCAAGTGGCATCCACTGCACCTCTAAAATAATGGCGTCCTCATCAGAATCACAATCCTCCATGCTAAAATAATCAAAGGGAATACCTGGATCTAAGACCTCATTCTCCTCTTCCCCGGGTAGTGAGCAGTGTGTTGGACACAGCTCAGTCCGATGGACTTGCTTCACTGGCCAAGCGACCTCTACTGGAGCAATCGAATACACAGGTCCCTGGTCAGTGGGACATCATACAACTCGGTAAAGGGTAGGGTTCCAGGTCCTGGATTTTATTGCGTCCTCTTCTCCAATGATCTTTCTGGTAAACAAGCTGGCCCTCCTAAAGCACAATCCCTCACCTTGCTGTTATGAGCCTTCCCCCTCTGCTGAGCTGTTGTTTCCATATGGTGTTTAGCACTTTGATACACAGATCTTCAGATTTTCCTGTTGTTCTGCCATCCAGTCTGTACCTCTGCCCCCTGCTGGCCTCTGGCCACATCCTCCAAACAAGAAGTCCATCCACGGTTAATTGAGGTTCTCTGCCAAACATTAAAACACGGGGAGACTGGCCAGTAGTCTGATGTGGTGTGGTATTATATGCAAAGAGTACCTGTGGTAAACACTCTGTCCAGCATTGTTTCTTCTCAGAGGGGAGGGTGCGCAAAAGGTCATGTAAGGTCCCGTTGAAGCGTTCGCATTGACCGTTACCTTGCGGCCAATATGGAGTTGTCCTAGTCTTGTGAATGCTGTGCAGTTGGCACAGTTGTCGAATGAGTTCTCCCTCAAAACATCTGCCTTGATCAGAGTGGATCTGTTGTGGGACCCCAGTGGTAGAGAATTCCATCTTCCTCCAAAATCCTATCCCCCTGACGGAATAACTCCAGCACATCCCCGGACAGCTTTGATTAGGCAAATTGTTAGTTGAATTGAGTGTTAATAAATTGAGTTGGAAAAAAGTAATGCAGACACAGGGGGGTCCCCAGGACCAGGATTGAGAACCACTGTTCTAAGGTATATATTAGGCTGTTTCAGAGAACTTTTGAATCATCAGCAACTCACTGACCTGCCCAGTGGTGGTGACTACTTATGTTGTCTAAAGTGAACCCACCTGTTAAGCAGTGTGTGCTGGAAAGCCTGGTCAAAACATGGGTGAAGTAAGAGCACCGTGGCGGTCTTACCTGACAGAGAGAGGTAGCAGGGTTGTGCTAGAGCAGCAGTGTGAGGTAGTGGTTAGGGGGCTCTGGACTCTTGACCCAGAGGAGGGTCGTGGGTTCAGTTCTTACTTTCACTAAAAACAGTTTTTTGTATATAATAATATACTATTGTGGATATTAAGAATTGTATTTTTATATAAAAAATGAATACTGATAATTCTTGATATTCAGAATTACATCTTTGATATTAACAACAAAAATTGCTGATATTAAGAATTGCATTATTGATATGAGAAATTCAGGAAATTCATTTTCTCAAGATGACAGAAATGTCCTGAAGTAGACCACTTTAATACTCATACACTCCGGGGCCCATGGCTATTAAAGTGCTCTAACTACAGTTTTGCAGTTTTTGAGATACGTGTATTTTTTTCACATCAATACATTCTAATACAGGACAGTAATCTGAATTCTGACCCCAGACAAGTCTGTAACAAACATCTTTCAACTTCAGAAATATATTACAGTGATGTTTATCTAATGAAGTCAGCTGTCAATGTGATGCCACGTTGCAGCTATTTTGTTTAATGTTTTTTATTTATTCAAATTCAAGCCTGTTATGTAAGTGGCAGTGCCAGCAGCCCCTCCAGTGCTGTGCTCTGGTATAAATATGTCTGCTTCTCCACTGCAACTCTACAGACCTGCCTCGACAGCTCCAGCCCAACAGACACCATGAAGACTCTCGTGCTCGTTTTCTCCCTGGCTCTCCTCTGCGGCTGTGAGTATTTTATTTCTTAGCAGACGATATCATGTTATTTTTTACATACAATTACCCATTTATACCTAGTACAACCTTGCTGCCTCTCTCTGTTCACTGCTCTCTCTCAGAGTATCACTGCGATCGGAGCTGTTTCTGTAGGCTAGCTCTGTCATGCAGGTTTCTGATGGCAATGCAGATCTTTATCAAGGTCAATGCTTTTGTTTCCAAAGAGTTGTGGCTCACAAATAATTTGGGCTGATTGGTGATATTCACCTGGAGTTCTGCTATTTGTCCACTTTGTAAAAATATAATTAGGGCTTCTGGTTTGGGGTTTTTATTTTTGTCACCCTGTGAAGTCCTTTTAAACATGTTTTAAGCCAATTTGCTTTCTTTCTTTCTTTCTTTCTTTCTCAAACTCCAATTACTAAAGGAAGTTGTTTGTTTTTACTCTCATATATATCTTGATTGAGTTCATAAACAAGCTTCCCTGCGCGCTTATTCCACCTGATTGTGAGCCTGCATTTCATTCTGGCTTCAGTCTAATCATTGCTGAATTCCGCTTATTATCTTCCACACTTAGTTTCTAGGAGTAGTGCTACTGGTTTGTTTTCTCCTGCTAATTTAACCATGCTTCTCTGTATCTGGCACGCAGGCTTAGCAAATGTTCTTCACTTTTAATTGTTGTTGTTTTCTCTCCTTTTATTACTTATTATTATAATTCAGTTATATTATGATATTTTATTGTATATTTTTCTATTGTATTGAATAGTTTTATTGTTAAGCGCTTTGTGAGGGTGGCTCACCTTGAAAGATGCTATATAAAATAAAGTTTGATTGATTGATTGTTTGTACCTGAATTATTCATTTGTAAATACAAATGTCAGCACATGTAATTTACAGAATTCTGAGCCCAGAGTGCTGATTCTCAACATTGTGTTTTTCAGATGCAGAGACACTTGTGTGTCATGTTAGTGGTGGAGGTCCCAAAACATGTCGTGAAGGCCTTGATGTTTGTTTCAGTAAGTCTTTTAAAACAAAGCTTATGTGTTGAAATGGGGGTCACTGTGTCCCAATCGTCCCGTAACATTTATATTATCATATGAGAAAAGGGTAAGAGGGGGAAGCCAGTTTATTTTATTCCAAGCCACTGGAGTCAGACTCCATTCCTGTAGGTCGGTACTGCAGTGTCTGCTGGTTTTCATTCCAACTTCTGCTCTCAAACTAGCAGACACTGCACTGCAGGACCAGAGTCTGACTGACTGACACCCCTGCTCCAAATCAAACCCTGCAGCCACGGCACTGGAGAGGCTGTACAGCAGTCATTCCCAAACCTGTCCCGGAGTGCCCTCCCCCTAACCCCCCCCCCCCCCCCCTGGTTTTTATTCCAACTGAGCTGCTCTCAATTGAATATTCCAAATTGGGAGAAAACAGGGGTAAAAATAATTGCTGATTCCAAATAAAAAAATATTACAATGAAGTAGCCCACAAGACTTCAGCTTCAGAGAGCGAGACACTCAGTGAGTTACTCAGGCAGAGCTAGAAATGTTTCCATCAGACTGCAAATGAAAGAATTCATGCTTCCTATTTTTTGTCCTTGTAGAACTAATTTTTTTAACTGTTTTTGTTTTTCAGAAAAAACTGCTTCTGTTACAGGTGACGCTATTAGGATTAGAGGATGCATGTTTTCAAAAGGTTGTTATGCTGAGCTGAACTGTTGCAAAACCGACAAATGCAATGCATAATTATCATGCTTCCAAATGCATCCTTGAAGGAAATAAAATCTAAAGCATCTTACCCTGTGTCTCTGGTCCTTCTTCTCTGTATTGATAGATTGTATTTGCTTAAGTTTGTAATAGATTCATCAAACTTTATTGATTAATAAGATCTTGCATCAATATCATGTGTTCTCATATAATTCTTAATTTCTCTTAAGAGAAATACTTTAATCATCACAGCATGCTTGCCCTGCAGTTCCATTGCTCCCCCTACTTAGAACAGAACAATAAATTACTCAGATCTCTCCAGTCCATTGTCACCTTTTTGGAGACGCTTAACTTCAAATAACTGGTATCTTCCAGGACCAGTTGCATATCTGTTCCTGTGTCTGTTTCTTAATCTAATCAAGAATCACTTTTAAATTTCCAAAGACCATTTGCCATTCATTGATTATACAGAGTTCTTAAACCTTAAACCTATTCTACAGCCGCGTCTGTAGAGGAGAGGAATTGAAAAAAGGGGGAAAATCAAAACACAGATACATTCCAACCATCTGTATTAGTAAAATTAAAAATTACATTCAATCATTAATTTTCCCCAGAGCTGGTTTCTGTCTCTTCATGAAGGACAGGGTACAGTCTCTGATGAGCGCTGGTTTCTGTCTCTTCATGAAGGACAGGGTACAGTGTCTGGAGGGCGCTGGTTTCTGTCTCTTCATGAAGGACAGGGTACAGTCTCTGGTGAGCGCTGGTTTCTGTCTCTTCATGAAGGACAGGTACAGTCTCTGGTGAGCGCTGGTTTCTGTCTCTTCATGAAGGACAGGGTACAGTGTCTGGAGGGCGCTGGTTTCTGTCTCTTCATGAAGGACAGGGTACAGTCTCTGATGAGCGCTGGTTTCTGTCTCTTCATGAAGGACAGGGTACAGTGTCTTATAGGGCACTGGTTTCTGTCTTTCATGAAGGACAGGGTACAGTGTCTGGAGGGCGCTGGTTTCTGCCTCTTCATCTGCACCTGGCTTTGAGCAGTGAGCTGAAGTTTGATGGCACTCGAGTTGATCTTCACTGTGGCCAGCAGCTCCTTCATCATCTTTATCTTCTCGCTGTGGAAAGTGACGACCGGCCTGGGGACCGGGGGGCGGGTGGGGGGAGGAGGGGGAGGCCGGGCTGGTTGAGCCTGGTCTGGTTGCGACCCCGTCCTCCCCGCAGGCCCCTGCAGCAGAGCGGCGATGATTTTCTCGGGGGCCAATTTCATGTGCGGGGCCAGAGGGGGTTACTTGGGTTTGGATTCACCTGGGTGTGGGTTTTGTCTGCCTGTGTGTTTGTGTGTGTGTGTATATGTGTGTGAGCGTGTCTGCCTGTGTGTGTGTGTGTGTGTGGTCTGTGTGTGTTTGTCTGCCTGCGTGTGTGTGTGTGTGGTCTGTGTGTGTTTGTCTGCCTGTGTGTGTGTGTGTGTGTGTGTGTGGTCTGTGTGTGTTTGTCTGCCTGGGTGTGTGTGTGAGCATGTCTGCCTGTGTGTGTGTTTGTGTATATGTGTGTGTGTTTGTCTGCCTGTGTGTGTGTGTGTGGTCTGTGTGTGTTTGTCTGCCTGGGGGGGTGTGTGAGCATGTCTGCCTGTGTGTGTGTGTGTGTGTTTGACTGCCTGTGTGTGTGTGTCGACTGTGTGTGTGTGTGTGGTCTGTGTGTGTTTGTCTGCCTGGGTGTGTGTGTGTCTGCCAGGGTGTGTCTGTCTGGGTGTCTGTATGTGTGTGCGTGTCTCTCCCTAAGTGGGTGTGTGTCGGCCTGGTGTGTGTGTGTCTGCCTGCCTGTGTCTGTGTGTGTGTGTCTGCCTGCCTGTGTGTGTGTGAGTGATAGAGTGTCACTGTGTGTGTGTCTGCCTGAGGGTGTGTGTGTGAGTGAGAAAGTGTCACTGCGTGTGTTTGTGTGTTTATGTGTGTGGGTAAGAGAGTCTCACTGTGTGTGTGTGTGTGTGTGTGTGAGTGAGAGGGAGTGTGTTTGTGTGTGTGTGTGTGAGTGAGTCTCTCTCTGTGAGTGAGTGAGTCTCTCTGTGTGTGTGTGAGAGAGTGAGTCTCACTGTGTGTGAGTCTCACTGTGTGTGTGTTTGTGTGTGTGGGTAAGAGAGTGTCACTGTGTGTGTGTGTGTGTGTGTGTGTGTGTGTGTGAGTCTCACTGTGTGTGTGTGTTTCTGAATGAATCTTCACTGCGACCAGCAGCTCCTTCATCTTCTCGCTGTGGAAAGTGACGACTGGCCCGGGGACCGAGGGGGGGGTGGGGGGGGGACGGAGGGTGAGGGTGCGTCTGCCTGTGTGTCTGAGTAAGTGTCACTGTGTGTGTGTTTGTGTGTGTGGTTAAGAGAGTGTCACTCTGTGTGTGTGTGTGTTTGTGTGTGTGTGTGTGTGTGTGAGTGAGTGAGTCGCACTGTGTGTGTGTGTGAGTGAGTGAGTCTCACTGTGTTTGTGTGTGTGTGTGAGTGAGTGAGTCTCACTGTGTGTGTGTGAGTGAGTGAGTCTCACTGTGTGTGTGTGTTTCTGAATGAATCTTCACTGCGACCAGCAGCTCCTTCATCTCCTTCATCTTCTCGCTGTGGAAAGTGACGACCGGCCTGGGGACCGAGGGGCGGGGGGATGGGGGGGATGGAGGGTGAGGGTGCGTCTGCCTGTGTATGTGTGTGTGTGTGTGTGTTTGTGTGTGTGGGTAAGAGAGTGTCACTGTGTGTGTGTGAGTGTGAGTGAGTGAGTCTCACTGTGTGTGTGTGAGTGAGTGAGTCTCACTGTGTGTGTGTGTTTCTGAATGAATCTTCACTGCGACCAGCAGCTCCTTCACCCCCTTCATCTTCTCGCTCATCCTTCTCTAGGTGTGGGTGGGAGGTGGGGGTGGGGGGTACTCCAGGACCAGGGTTGAGCTCATCCTTCACTAGCACAGTGCCTGAGGCAAATGCAAAAACTAAACTGCTCTGCCTCGCCTGCACGAACAAATATTATTAAAACACCAGCCTGGAGCTGCTAGCGAAGTGTTATTCATTTGAACCTATCGGCAGCTCCCCTATAAAAATATACCACGGTACTTGTTCCAGTGGATTCTGGAACAAGGCACGTTATAATGTTATCAGTGTGAAAGTACAATGGTGTACTGAATAATATATGTATTGTATATGTATACCTATCCTATTTAGACCATCAATGTACTGTACTGTGTTATGGTCCTATAATACTGTATCACCATAGTACAGCATTGTATTTTTTTATTTCTAAAAAGTATCATGGTATCTAATTGCAACAACATACTGCGGTGCTATGTCTAGTGCTATGGTATAGTGTAGCTGTATACCATTGTGTTATTATGGTTGTACTGCATTATAGTACCATAATAGGTCATTGTCCATTGGTGGTATAGGTTGTATACATATATTATACAGCACCATTGAACTTTAACACTGTTACCATCATACCTTGTTCCAAAATCCAGTGGCACAGGAACCATGGTACATTTTTATAGGGTCTTGTCGAAAAGCAGCAATTTTTGTAGCAACAACCTGTCAGTTAATTAGTTAACTGGCATAATAATGATTTGATAAATACATCAGAAACATTTATTAACACAGCTGCTCACTCAGGGCCTAGTATTGCTGTTTGACAGATACTACCCTTTATTAAGAGACCTGCACTCAAGGAACAGGCAAATTGTAGCCTGTGTGTCCAGCATCTGGTTGCTCAATAGCAGCCTCTTCTTAACACAAAGCCCCCCCAATACATTTTCTATTTCTCTCCAACATGCCTTCCTGTAATTATGTGTGTTTAAAATACACTGTAAAAGACTATGGCAGCAGTGTGGAGTAGTGTTTAGGGCTCTGGACTCTTGACCGGAGGGTTGTGGGTTCAATCCCCAGTGGGGGACACTGCTGTTGTACCCTTGAGAAAGGTACTTTACCTAGATTGCTCCAGTAAAAACCCAACTGTATAAATGGGTAATTGTATGTAAAATAATGTGATATCTGTATAATGTATAACGTGATATCTTGTAACAATTGTAAGTCGCCCTGGATAAGGGCATCTGCTAAGAAATTAATAATAACTATCAGATGGATTATGAACAAAAGGAAGTACTGGAATTGAATTACTGTCATTTAGTTACTAATGCATTAACAAAGAAATCATTTTGTGAAAGCAGCAATGAATATGCCCATTTCTCCATTCCATTTCAAAATGTTCTGTATCTGCGTCTCTCCAACACCACATTTTTCAGTCATTTTCTGTCTTTCCAAGTTCAATAACTTTAATTCTCTCATCAATGGTCAGATCCTTTCGTTTCGCCATGTTTTCTCTATTCCTTTACAAGAGAACAACAGATAAAAGCCGATTAAAATGGTTGCGAGTCCATTGCTGGGCACGAAAATTAAGGTCATTGGTCGTGTTAGACAGGTGGTCTCTTAATACGGGTAAATAAAAGCAGAAATATCATTGTGTGGCACAAGGACGGGGTGCCTCGCAAGCCTTTATAGCCCCAACCTAAAAATGGCTAATGTCACTCATTGTAACTAATGTAGTCTGCCAATTTATGCCACCCAGTGCTTTACAGGGCACTAGGACCCTAGATAAGATTAGATAAAATGTTAAAACTTTGTCCCCTTCTAACCACAGGTTCAAATTCTGACTAGCTTAAAGCAGTTTGCATTGCCAAACCAAACCAAGCAAGAGTGCAAGAGACAGCTTTTAAAAGTAATTACAGCAATGGGTTTATTGCATGAAACAGTAGAACATACAGGGTAGAAAGACTCCACCACTTGGCTAGGAGCCAAAGTAACAAAGAAAATGATAAACGGGGCTCCCTCTGTTGGCTCGGAGCCAAAGTAGCAAAAAAACAAAAATACACCACAAAAAATATAATAAGCGTCCAACAAAAAATCTAATGTTCAATCAGAAACACAGGGGTAAAGTGCAATTCATGTGCAAACGCATATCCAGCGTCCTCCCGTGGCAGACAGTCCGGCACCGGATAACCGAACATCTCCCCGATTGGAATCACAACTAAAGAAAATAAACAACAAAACACACAGGAATCAAACACAAATCCAAACCAGAATTCCAGCTACAGTCGCTCCCACCCTATACTCCAGCTCCCCCTCCCTCACCTTCTATAGTTTGTGGGCTTGCTATAAAATCAGTGCAATAATGGCTATCTTTAATTTACATAAACAGACGAAGAAATGGAATCCAATTATGGCCAGACACAAAATACCAAAAACAGTACAATACGCATCCAACGACAAACAACAAGACAAGGCTAAAAGTACGGGATTTTTCTTCCTCAAAAAACCGAAACTAGATTAGAATAGCACTTCTCAGGTACACAATTCAATGTTAATTACATCAGTTGGGGGTGACTAAATGAATCGAAAGCTGCAGCACGCAAAGGAACAAATGTGTATGAAAAATAAAATAAAAATAAAAAAGAGAATACAACACATATTTAAATGCACACGTGGATACATAATCCTGACACTAAATGAGAAATGCTGCAGCCCCGTTCGTCACCCCGTGTGACAACTGGGATGAACTTAAAGTGTTCACATGAGCAGGTGGTCTTTAAATAAAGGTGAAGTGCCCCTTATTCAAGTTTACCATGGCAATACCCTTGTAAACTGTGGTAATAACACAGTATACCAGAGGAAATCATTGTAAATCACAGTCATTCAGAGTAAACCATGGTGAACGTGAATAAGGGTCACAGGATCAGGTTTGAATCCTTGGATATGAGGGTTAAAACAAACAACTTTTTCCTCTGGTAATAATTACAGTTTGATTATTTTTAATATAAAAAATGCAATTCTTGATATCAGAATATTACAGAACGACGATAGTCACATCAGACACAGGAAAGGTGATTACGAACACAAAAGAAAGTAAAAAAAAAACTCCACTGGTTACCTCGCTCCATTTTGAGGTTTCTCCTCTAATTAGTACTTTCTGTTTTCTACATGTTAACCACTCCCCAATCCATGTGCATGCATTTCCTTGAATCCCTACTGCGTTCAGTTTGAGAATTAATCTTTTATGCGGGACTTTGTCAAAAGCTTTCTGGTAATCTAAATAAACCAAGTCATACGCTTTGCAATTATCCATTATCGATGTTGCATCCTCAAATAGGGGTTCCTAGTATCTGCCTTTTGCATGGTCCTAGTGTCCCACATGCTACATTCCACCCCCAATGCCCCATCAATTACCCCAAGGAAACTTGCCAAGTGCGAAAACAAGCATAAGGGACATTGCTACAGTTGCTGGATAACCTGGACACAGGAAGATCTGTAACCTGAATTTTTACCTCTGCCCCTACCTGCTGGCCGTGAGACATTGCAGCTTGTGGAAGATGATGAGGGTTGGGATGGTAGCCTGCTGTGGTCTCCTTTGTCTGACTAGTTGGTTCATTCAATACAGGGAACTCCTCAATGTCAGGAACAAGCATTATCCTCTCTGCTGGGTTATCTTGTTGGTCAAGTGGCATCCACTGCACCTCTAAAATAATGGCATCCTCATCAGAATCACAATCCTCCATGCTAAAATAATCAAAGGGAATACCTGGATCTAAGACCTCATTCTCCTCTTCCCCGGGTAGTGAGCAGTGTGCTGGACACAGCTCAGTCCGATGGACTTGCTTCACTGGCCAAGCGACCTCTACTGGAGCAATCGAATACACAGGTCCCTGGTCAGTGGGGCATCGTACAACTCGGTAAAGGGTAGGGTTCCAGGTCCTGGATTTTATTGCGTCCTCTTCTCCAATGATCTTTCTGGTAAACAAGCTGGCCCTCCTAAAGCACAATCCCTCACCTTGCTGTTATGAGCCTTCCCCCTCTGCTGAGCTGTTGTTTCCATATGGTGTTTAGCACTTTGATACACAGATCTTCAGATTTTCCTGGTGTTCTGCCATCCAGTCTGTACCTCTGCCCCCTGCTGGCCTCTGGCCACATCCTCCAAACAAGAAGTCCATCCACGGTTAATTGAGGTTCTCTGCCAAACATTAAAACACAGGGAGACTGGCCAGTAGACTGATGTGGTGTGGTATTATATGCAGAGTACCTGTGGTAAACACTCTGTCCAGCATTGTTTCTTCTCAGAGGGGAGGGTGCGCAAAAGGTCATGTAAGGTCCCGTTGAAGCGTTCGCATTGACCGTTACCTTGCGGCCAATATGGAGTTGTCCTAGTCTTGTGAATGCTGTGCAGTTGGCACAGTTGTCGAATGAGTTCTCCCTCAAAACATCTGCGTTGATCAGAGTGGATCTGTTGTGGGACCCCAGTGGTAGAGAATTCCATCTTCCTCCAATATCCTATCCCCCTGACGGAATAACTCCAGCACATCCCCGGACAGCTTTGATT
Source organism: Acipenser ruthenus (assembly GCF_902713425.1). Lineage (NCBI taxonomy): Eukaryota > Metazoa > Chordata > Actinopteri > Acipenseriformes > Acipenseridae > Acipenser > Acipenser ruthenus. The sequence continues at coordinate 2,359,386 of NC_081230.1, forward strand.
AGGCAAATTGTTAGTTGAATTGAATGTTAGTAAATTGAGTTGGGAAAAAAGTAATGCAGACACAGGGGGGTCCCCAGGACCAGGATTGAGAACAACTGTTCTAAGGTATATATTAGGCTGTTTCAGAGAACTTTTGAATCATCAGCAACTCACTGACCTGCCCAGTGGTGGTGACTACTTATGTTGTCTAAAGTGAACCCACCTGTTAAGCAGTGTGTGCTGGAAAGCCTGGTCAAAACATGGGTGAAGTAAGAGCGCCGTGGCGGTCTTACCTGACAGAGAGAGGTAGCAGGGTTGTGCTAGAGCAGCAGTGTGAGGTAGTGGTTAGGGGGCTCTGGACTCTTGGAGGAGGGTCGTGGGTTCAGCTCTTACTTTCACTAAAAACAGTTTTTTGTATATAATAATATACTATTGTGGATATTAAGAATTGTATTTTTATATAAAAAATGAATACTGATAATTCTTGATATTCAGAATTACATTTTTGATATTAACAACAAAAATTGCTGATATTAAGAATTGCATTATTGATATGAGAAATTCAGGAAATTCATTTTCTCAAGATGACATAAATGTCCTGAAGTAGACCACTTTAATACTCATACACTCCGGGGCCCATGGCTATTAAAGTGCTCTAACTACAGTTTTGCAGTTTTTGAGATACGTGTATTTTTTCCTCATCAATACATTCTAATACAGGACAGTAATCTGAATTCTGACCCCAGACAAGTCTGTGACAAACATCTTTCAACTTCAGAAATATATTACAGTGATGTTTATCTAATGAAGTCAGCTGTCAATGTGATGCCACGTTGCAGCTATTTTGTTTAATGTTTTTTATTTATTCAACTTCAAGCCTGTTATGTAAGTGGCAGTGCCAGCAGCCCCTCCAGTGCTGTGCTCTGGTATAAATATGTCTGCTTCTCCACTGCAACTCTACAGACCTGCCTCGACAGCTCCAGACCAGCAGACACCATGAAGACTCTCGTGCTCGTTTTCTCCCTGGCTCTCCTCTGCGGCTGTGAGTATTTTATTTCTTAGCAGATGATATCATGTTATTTTTTACATACAATTACCCATTTATACCTAGTACAACCCTGCTGCCTCTCTCTGTTCACTGCTCTCTCTCAGAGTATCACTGCGATCGGAGCTGTTTCTGTAGGCTAGCTCTGTCATGCAGGTTTCTGATGGCAATGCAGATCTTTATCAAGGTCAATGCTTTTGTTTCCAAAGAGTTGTGGCTCACAAATAATTTGGGCTGATTGGTGATATTCACCTGGAGTTCTGCTATTTGTCCACTTTGTAAAAAATATAATTAGGGCTTCTGGTTTGGGGTTTTTATTTTTGTCACCCTGTGAAGTCCTTTTAAACATGTTTTAAGCCAATTTGCTTTCTTTCTTTCTTTCTTTCTTTCTTTCTTTCTTTCTTTCTCAAACTCCAATTACTAAAGGAAGTTGTTTGTTTTTACTCTCATATATATCTTGATTGAGTTCATAAACAAGCTTCCCTGCGCGCTTATTCCACCTGATTGTGAGCCTGCATTTCATTCTGGCTTTAGTCTAATCATTGCTGAATTCCGCTTATTATCTTCCACACTTAGTTTCTAGGAGTAGTGCTACTGGTTTGTTTTCTCCTGCTAATTTAACCATGCTTCTCTATATCTGGCACGCAGGCTTAGCAAATGTTCTTCACTTTTAATTGTTGTTGTTTTCTCTCCTTTTATTACTTATTATTATAATTCAGTTCTATTATGATATTTTATTGTATATTTTTCTATTGTATTGAATAGTTTTATTGTTAAGCGCTTTGTAAGGGTGGCTCACCTTGAAAGATGCTATATAAAAAAAAGTTTGATTGATTGATTGTTTGTACCTGAATTATTCATTTGTAAATACAAATGTCAGCACATGTAATTTACAGAATTCTGAGCCCAGAGTGCTGATTCTCAACATTGTGTTTTTCAGATGCAGAGACACTTGTGTGTAGTGTTAATGGTAGAGATACCATAACATGTCGTAAAGGCCTTGATGTTTGTTTCAGTAAGTCTTTTAAAACAAAGCTTATGTGTTGAAATGGGGGTCACTGTGTCCCAATCGTCCCGTAACATTTATATTATCATATGAGAAAAGGGTAAGAGGGGAAAACCAGTTTATTTTATTCCAAGCCGCTGGTGTCAGACTCTATTCCTGTAGGTCGGTACTGCAGTGTCTGCTGGTTTTCATTCCAACTTCTGCTCTCAATTACTTAATAATATTTTGGGACATAGATTAGGGGTTCAGTGTATCTAGCTAATTAAATAATTAGAACAAAGAAGTCATTGAGGAGGACTTGCGTGGAATGAAAACTAGCAGACACTGCACTGCAGGATCAGAGTCTGACTGACTGACACCCCTGCTCCAAATCAATCCCTGCAGCCACGGCACTGGAGAGGCTGTACAGCAGTCACTCCCAAACCTGTCCCGGAGTGCCCTCCCCCTAACCCCCCCCCCCCCCCCCCCCCCCCACTGGTTTTTATTCCAACTGAGCTGCTCTCAATTGAATATTCCAAATTGGGAGAAAACAGGGGTAGAAATAATTGCTGATTCCAAATAAAAAAATATTACAATGAAGTAGCCCACAAAACTTCAGCTTCAGAGAGCGAGACACTCAGTGAGTTACTCAGGCAGAGCTAGAAATGTTTCCATCAGACTGCAAATGAAAGAATTCATGCTTCCTATTTTTTGTCCTTGTAGAACTAATTTTTTTAACTGTTTTTGTTTTTCAGAAAAAACTGCTTCTATTACAGGTAACGCTGTTACGATTAGAGGATGCATGTCTTCAAAAGGTTGTTATGCTGAGCTGAACTGTTGCAAAACCGACAAATGCAATGCATAATTATCATGCTTCCAAATGCATCCTTGAAGGAAATAAAATCTAAAGCATCTTACCCTGTGTCTCTGGTCCTTCTTCTCTGTATTGATAGATTGTATTTGCTTAAGTTTGTAATAGATTCATCAAACTTTATTGATTAATAAGATCTTGCATCAATATCATGTGTTCTCATATAATTCTTAATTTCTCTTAAGAGAAATACTTTAATCATCACAGCATGCTTGCCCTGCAGTTCCATTGCTCCCCCTACTTGGAACAGAACAATAAATTACTCAGATCTCTCCAGACCATTGTCACCTTTTTGGAGACGCTTAACTTCAAATAACTGGTATCTTCCAGGACCAGTTGCATAGCTGTTCCTGTGTCTGTTTCTTAATCTAATCAAGAATCACTTTTAAATTTCCAAAGACCATTTGCCATTCATTGATTATACAGAGTTCTTAAACCTTAAACCTATTCTACAGCCGCGTCTGTAGAGGAGAGGAATTGAAAAAAGGGGGAAAATCAAAACACAGATACATTCCAACCATCTGTATTAGTAAAATTAAAAATTACATTCAATCATTAATTTTCCCCAGAGCTGGTTTCTGTCTCTTCATGAAGGACAGGGTACAGTCTCTGATGAGCGCTGGTTTCTGTCTCTTCATGAAGGACAGGGTACAGTGTCTGGAGGGCGCTGGTTTCTGTCTCTTCATGAAGGACAGGGTACAGTCTCTGGTGAGCGCTGGTTTCTGTCTCTTCATGAAGGATAGGTACAGTCTCTGGTGAGCGCTGGTTTCTGTCTCTTCATGAAGGACAGGGTACAGTGTCTGGAGGGTGCTGGTTTCTGTCTCTTCATGAAGGACAGGGTACAGTCTCTGATGAGCGCTGGTTTCTGTCTCTTCATGAAGGACAGGGTACAGTGTCTGGAGGGCGCTGGTTTCTGCCTCTTCATCTGCACCTGGCTTTGAGCAGTGAGCTGAAGTTTGATGGCACTCGAGTTGATCTTCACTGTGGCCAGCAGCTCCTTCATCCTCTTTATCTTCTCACTGTGGAAAGTGACGACCGGCCTGGGGACCGGGGGGCGGGTGGGGGGGAGGAGGGGGAGGCCGGGCTGGTTGAGCCTGGTCTGGTTGCGACCCCGTCCTCCCCGCAGGCCCCTGCAGCAGAGCGGCGGTGATTTTCTCGGGGGCCAATTTCATGTGCGGGGCCAGAGGGGGTTACTTGGGTTTGGATTCACCTGGGTGTGGGTTTTGTCTGCCTGGGGGTGTGTTTGACCTTTTCTGCCTGTGTGTGTGTGTGTGTGTGGTCTGTGTGTGTTTGTCTGCCTGGGTGTGTGTGTGAGCATGTCTGCCTGTGTGTGTGTTTGTGTATATGTGTGTGTGTTTGTCTGCCTGTGTGTGTGTGTGTGGTCTGTGTGTGTTTGTCTGCCTGGGTGTGTGTGTGAGCATGTCTGCCTGTGTGTGTGTTTGTGTATATGTGTGTGTGTTTGTCTGCCTGTGTGTGTGTGTGTGGTCTGTGTGTGTTTGTCTGCCTGGGGGGTGTGTGAGCATGTCTGCCTGTGTGTGTGTGTGTGTGTGTGTGTGTTTGACTGCCTGTGTGTGTGTCGACTGTGTGTGTGTGTATGTGGTCTGTGTGTGTTTGTCTGCCTGGGTGTGTGTGTGTCTGCCAGGGTGTGTCTGTCTGGGTGTCTGTATGTGTGTGCGTGTCTCTCCCTAAGTGGGTGTGTGTCGGCCTGGTGTGTGTGTGTCTGCCTGCCTGTGTCTGTGTGTGTGTGTCTGCCTGCCTGTGTGTGTGTGAGTGATAGAGTGTCACTGCGTGTGTTTGTGTGTTTATGTGTGTGGGTAAGAGAGTCTCACTGTGTGTGTGTGTGTCTGTGTGAGAGTGAGAGGGAGTGTGTTTGTGTGTGTATGTGAGTGAGTCTCACTTTGTGTGTGAGTGAGTCTCACTGTGTGAGTGAGTGAGTGAGTCTCACTGTGTGTGTGAGTGAGTCTCACTGTGTGTGTGTGAGAGAGTGAGTCTCACTGTGTGTGAGTGTTTCAAAATGAATCTTCACTGCGACCAGCAGCTCCTTCATCTCCTTCATCTTCTCGCTGTGGAAAGTGACGACCGGCCTGGGGACCGAGGGGCGGGTGGGGGGGGAGGAGGGTGAGGGTGCGTCTGCCTGTGTGTGTGTGTGTTTGTGTGTGTGTGTGTGTGTGTGTGTGTGTTTGTGTGTTTGTGTGTGTGGGTAAGAGAGTGTCACTGTGTGTGTGTGTGTGTGTGTGAGTGAGTCTCACTGTGTGTGTGTGTTTCTGAATGAATCTTCACTGCGACCAGCAGCTCCTTCACCCCCTTCATCTTCTCGCTCATCCTTCTCTAGGTGTGGGTGGGAGGTGGGGGTGGGGGGTACTCCAGGACCAGGGTTGAGCTCATCCTTCACTAGCACAGTGCCTGAGGCAAATGCAAAAACTAAACTGCTCTGCCTCGCCTGCACGAACAAATATTATTAAAACACCAGCCTGGAGCTGCTAGCAAAGTGTTATTCATTTGCACCTATCGGCACCTCCCCTATAAAAATATACCACGGTACTTGTTCCAGTGGATTCTGGAACAAGGCACGTTATAATGTTATCAGTGTGAAAGTACAATGGTGTACTGAATAATATATGTATTGTATATGTATACCTATCCTATTTAGACCATCAATGTACTGTACTGTGTTATGGTCCTATAATACTGTATCACCATAGTACAGCATTGTATTTTTTTATTTCTAAAAAGTATCATGGTATCTAATTGCAACAACATACTGCGGTGCTATGTCTAGTGCTATGGTATAGTGTAGCTGTATACCATTGTGTTATTATGGTTGTACTGCATTATAGTACCATAATAGGTCATTGTCCATTGGTGGTATAGGTTGTATACATATATTATACAGCACCATTGAACTTTAACACTGTTACCATCATACCTTGTTCCAAAATCCAGTGGCACAGGAACCATGGTACATTTTTATAGGGTCTTGTCGAAAAGCAGCAATTTTTGTAGCAACAACCTGTCAGTTAGTTAGTTAACTGGCATAATAATGATTTGATAAATACATCAGAAACATTTATTAACACAGCTGCTCACTCAGGGCCTAGTATTGCTGTTTGACAGATACTACCCTTTATTAAGAGACCTGCACTCAAGGAACAGGCAAATTGACACACACACTGAGACACACACACACACACAAACACACACACACACACTGAAACACACACACAGACACACACACACACTGAGACACACACACACACAAACACACACACACTGAAACACACACACAGACACACACACACACTGAGACACACACACACTGAAACACACACACACACACAAACACACACACACTGAAACACACACACACACACTGAGACACACACACACACACACACACTGAGACACACACACACAGAGACACACACACACACTGAGACACACACACACACAGACACACACTGAGACACACACACACACTGAGACACACACACACTGAGACACACACACTGAGACACACACACACTGAGACACACACACACTGAGACACACACACTGGGACACACTGAGACACACACACTTAGACACACACACTGAGACACACACACACACACAAACACACACACACTGAAACACACACACTGAGACACACTCACAGACAAACACTGAGACACACACACACACACACACTGAGACACACACACTGAGACACACACAAACACACACACACTGAAACACACACACTTAGACACACACACAGACACACACTGAGACACACACACACACTGAGACACACACACTGAGAGACACACACAGACACACACTGAGACACACACACACACTAAGACACACACACACACACTGAGACACGCACACATACACTGAGACACACACACTGAAACACACACACAGAAACACACACACTGAGACACACACACACTGAGACACACACATAGACACACACTCTGAAACACACACACTGAGACACACACACACACTGAGAGACACACACACACACATTGACACACACACACTGATACACACAAACACATAGACACACACACATACACTGAAACACACACTGAGACACACACACTGAGAGACACACACTGAGACACACACACAAACACACATTGAGACACACACACACAGAGACACACTCTGAGACACACACACACTGAGACACACACACACACACTGAGAAACACACACAGAAACAAAGACACAGACAGACACACACAGACTAAAACACGCACACACACAGACATACACACACTGAGACACACACACACTGAGACACAACACACACACTGAAACACACACACATACTGAGACACACACACACACACTGAAACACACACACACAGAAACACACACACACACTGAGAGAGACACCCACAGACACACACACTGAAACACACACACTGAGACACACACACACACTGAGACACACACACACACTGACACACACACACACACTGAGACACACACACACACACACACAGATACACACAGACACACACATACACTGAAACACACACAGACACAAACACACTGAGACACACACACACACTGAGTCACACACACTGAGACACACACACAAACACACACTGAGACACACACACACTGAGGCACACACACTGAGGCACACACACTGAGAAACACACACAGAAACACACACAGAGACACACAGACTGAGACACACACAGACTGAGAGAGACACACACACAGACACACACACTGAAACACACACACTGAGAGAGACACAGACACAGACACACACACACTGAAACACACACACTGAGACACACACACATACACACTGAGACACACACACACACTGACACACACACACACACTGAGGCACACACACACTGAGAAACACACACAGACACACACACACTGAAACACACACTCTGAGACACACACACACACTGAGACACACAAACACACTGAGACACACACACACACTGAGACATACACACTGACACACAAACACACACTGAGACACATACACAGACACACACTGAAACACACACATACTGAGACACAGACACACTGAGATACAAACACATACACTACCGGTCAAAAGTTTTAGAACACCTCCATTTTTCCAGTTTTTGTTGAAATTTACGCAGTTCAATGTCTCAGTGTACTCTGAAATTAAAGCATAGAACAAATAAACAATTGGAGATAAAAAAAGAAATCATGGAATCGTTTGGTTTAACAAAATTTTATCTAAATTTTTGACTCACCAAAGTAGCCACCTTTTGCAGATATAACAGCCGAACACACTCGTGGCATTCTTTCTACAATGGAAATCAAATATTGTTTGGAAAGTTCTTCCCAACACTGTTGCAGAAGTTCCCACAAATGTGTTGCACTTGTAGGTTGCTTTGCTTTCACCCTTCTGTCCAGTTCATCCCAAAACAGCTCGATGGGGTTTAAGTCTGGATACTCTGCTGGCCATTCCATGATTTGAAGCCTACCGTCTTGTTCTTTTCTTCTAAGGTAGTTCTGACATAGCCTGGAGGTATGTTTTGGGTCATTATCTTGCTGTAGGATGAACCCCTGACCAACTAGGCGTATACCAGAGGGTATTGCATGGCGCCTCAAAATGCTGTGGTAGTAGTTTTGGTTCAGGGTGCCACTCACTCTGTGCAAGTCGCCGACTCTGGATCCAGCAAAAGAGCCCCAGACCATCACGCTTCCTCCTCCATGTTTGACAGTTGGTGTCACACACCGAGGAACCATCCTTTCACCTACTCGACGGCGTACAAAAACCCTGCGTGATGAACCGAAGATTTCAAATTTTGATTCATCGGTCCATAAGACCTTCTTCCAGTCTTCAGTAGTCTTCATGGCCCAGGCAAGCCTCTTTTTCTTATTTTGCCATCTTAGCAATGGCTTTCTTACTGCCACTCGACCTGTCAAACCTGCAGCTCAAAGTCTTCTCCTCACAGTTGAAACTGAGACTTGCTTACTTCGACCAGTGTTAAGCTGTGCTTGAAGCTGTTGTCCTGTGAGCCGCCTATCACCCAAGCTGTTGACTCTCAGAAACTTGTCGTCTGATTCTGTTTGTTCCCTGAGAATGGCCTTTTTGTATAACTCTGAAATGTACATTATTTTTCACTAAAACACACACACTGAGACACACACAGAGACACACACATACAGACACACACAGACAATGAGACACACACACACTGAGAAAGACACACACACACAGAGACACTGAGACACACACACACACAGACACTGAGACACACACACTGAGTAACACACACAGAGACACACACATACACTGAGACACACACACACTAAAACACACACACTGAGACACACACAGACACACTGAGACCTACACGCTTGCTCATCCTTCTCTAGGCGTGGGTGGGAGGTGGGGGTGGGGGGTACCCCAGGACCAGGGTTGAGCTCATCCTTCACTAGCACAGTGCCTGAGGCAAATGCAAAAACTAAACTGCTCTGCCTCGCCTGCACGAACAAATATTATTAAAATACCAGCCTGGAGCTGCTAGCGAAGTGTTATTCATTTGCACCTATCGGCACCTCCCCTATAAAAATATACCATGGTACTTGTTCCAGTGGATTCTGGAACAAGGCACGTTATAATGTTATCAGTGTGAAAGTACAATGGTGTACTGAATAATATATATTGTATATGTATACCTATCCTATTTAGACCATCAATGTACTGTACTGTGTTATGGTCCTATAATACTGTATCACCATAGTACAGCATTGTATTTTTTTATTTCTAAAAAGTATCATGGTATCTAATTGCAACACCATACTGCGGTGCTATGTCTAGTGCTATGGTATAGTGTAGCTGTATACCATTGTGTTATTATGGTTGTACTGCATTATAGTACCATAATAGGTCATTGTCCATTGGTGGTATAGGTTGTATACATATATTATACAGCACCATTGAACTTTAACACTGTTACCATCATACCTTGTTCCAAAATCCAGTGGCACAGGAACCTTGGTACATTTATATAGGGTCTTGTCGAAAAGCAGCAATTTTTGTAGCAACAACCTGTCAGTTAGTTAGTTAACTGGCATAATAATGATTTGATAAACACATCAGAAACATTTATTAACACAGCTGCTCACTCAGGGCCTAGTATTGCTGTTTGACAGATACTACCCTTTATTAAGAGACCTGCACTCAAGGAACAGGCAAATTGTAGCCTGTGTGTCCAGCATCTGGTTGCTCAATAGCAGCCTCTTCTCAACACAAAGCCCCCCCAATACATTTTCTATTTCTCTCCAACATGCCTTCCTGTAATTATGTGTGTCTAAAATACACTGTAAAAGACTAGGGCAGCAGTGTGGAGTAGTGGTTAGGGCTCTGGACTCTTGACCGGAGGGTTGTGGGTTCAATCCCCAGTGGGGGACACTGCTGTTGTACCCTTGAGAAAGGTACTTTACCTAGATTGCTCCAGTAAAAACCCAACTGTATAAATGGGTAATTGTGTGTAAAATAATGTGATATCTGTATAACGTGATATCTTGTAACAATTGTAAGTCGCCCTGGATAAGGGCATCTGCTAAGAAATTAATAATAACTATAAGATGGATTATGAACAAAAGGAAGTACTGGAATTGAATTACAGTCATTTAGTTACTAATGCATTAACAAAGAAATCATTTTGTGAAAGCAGCAATGAATATGCCCATTTCTCCATTCCATTTCAAAATGTTCTGTATCTGCGTCTCTCCAACACCACATTTTTCAGTAACTTTAATTCTCTCATCAATGGTCAGATCCTTTCGTTTCTCCATGTTTTCTCTATTCCTTTACAAGAGAGCAACAGATAAAAGCCGATTAAAATGGTTGCGAGTCCATTGCTGGGCAGGAAAATTGAGGTCATTGGTCGTGTTAGACAGGTGGTCTCTTAATACAGGTAAATAAAAGCAGAAATATCATTGTGTGGCACGAGGACGGGGTGCCTCGCAAGCCTTTATAGCCCCAACCTAAAAATGGCTAATGTCACTCATTGTAACTAATGAAGTCTGCCAATTTATGCCACCCAGTGCTTTACAGGGCACTAGGACCCTAGATAATATTAGATAAAATGTTAAAACTTTATCCCCTTCTAACCACAGGTTCAAATTCTGACTAGCTTAAAGCAGTTTGCATTGCCAAACCAAACCAAGCAAGAGGGCAAGAGACAGCTTTTAAAAGTACTTACAGCAATGGGTTTATTGCACGAAACAGTAGAACATAAAGGGTAGAAAGACTCCACCACTTGGCTAGGAGCCAAAGTAACAAAGAAAATGATAAACGGGGCTCCCTCTGTTGGCTCGGAGCCAAAGTAGCAAAAAAACAAAAATACACCACAAAAAATATAATAAGCATCCAACAAAAAATCTAATGTTCAATCAAAAACACAGGGGTAAAGTGCAATTCATGTGCAAACGCATATCCAGCGTCCTCCCGTGGCAGACAGTCCGGCACCGGATAACCGAACATCTCCCCGATTGGAATCACAACTAAAGAAAATAAACAACAAAACACACAGGAATCAAACACAAATCCAAACCAGAATTCTCGCTACAGTCGCTCCCACCCTATACTCCAGCTCCCCCTCCCTCACCTTCTATAGTTTGTGGGCTTGCTATAAAAACAGTGCAATAATGGCTATCTTTAATTTACATAAACAGACGAAGAAATGGAATCCAATTAAGGCCAGACACAAAATACCAAAAACAGTACAATACGCATCCAACGACAAACAACAAGACAAGGCTAAAAGTACGGGATTTTTCTTCCTCAAAAAAACGAAACTAGATTAGAATAGCAGTTATCTCAGGTACACAATTCAATGTTAATTACATCAGTTGGGGGTGACTAAATGAATCGAAAGCTGCAGCACGCAAAGGAACAAACGTGTATGAAAAATAAAATAAAAATAAAAAAGAGAAAACAACACATATTTAAATGCACACGTGGGTACATAATCCTGACACTAAATGAGAAATGCTGCAGCCCCATTCGTCACCCCGTGTGACAATTGGGATGAACTTAAAGTGTTCACATGAGCAGGTGGTCTTTAAATAAAGGTGAAGTGCCCCTTATTCAAGTTTACCATGGCAATACCCTTGTAAACTGTGGTAATAACACAGCATACCAGATGAAATCATTGTAAATCACAGTCATTCAGAGTAAACCATGGTGAACGTGAATAAGGGTCACAGGATCAGGTTTGAATCCTTGGATATGAGGGTTAAAACAAACAACTTTTTCCTCTGGTAATAATTACAGTTTGATTATTTTTAATATAAAAAATGCAATTCTTGATATCAGAATATTACAGAACGACGATAGTCACATCAGACACAGGAAAGGTGATTACGAACACAAAAGAAAGTAAAAAAAAACATGAAAAAGAAATAAATACAAAGTGTGAAATTAACCAGCAATGCAAAATAAATGTGCAAACAAATATCAAGAAGTCAGATAAAGCAAACGTGACTATTCCCTGTGTCTGGATCGTCTACAGTGTGTCACACAGTGGTAGGGCTGCACTTTGTTGTAGAGATACAGTGTAAAATACAGCAGAAATAATTTACACTAACTGAAACACGGGGTGTATAAAGAGGAGATATACTGAACCAGCAGAAAATAAAGTTAAACAACAAGGACGGTAGCTCTGTAAACAAACAATAAAGCAAATAGGTACAGTAAATAAAAAGAAGAGGATCAGTAATACAAATCAAATAAATAAACAGTAATCAAAATAATGAGAAGAAACAATAATCGACGCTCAGGTCCTAGAAGACAAGAAACACAAAGAGTGAGACAGAACGGCATTTCAAACTGGAACCTAAATTGAAATAAATGAAAGTTTAAATGAACCATCCTTAGCTACAATGAATAATGGTGCTTAAATACCCGCATGCGCATCAAACAATTGGATTATATTAAGAATAAATTGCAGCCAGTCACTATTTTCTGTTTATTAATATTCAATCGTCAATATTATCATGCAAATACAATCAAAGCATCATCCCGTTGCTCTATTGATAAATTAATAGAATCGTACATTTAGACATAAACCCATTTAAAAACATCTTCATAAACAACCAGGGCCATGGTGAACCGGTTTACCTGATCAGTTTGTAGTTAAGAACGACCCCGGAAGACAAAAACAGACTCGGCATTCACCATTCCCCAAACTAGCTACCACATCCATTTTATATAAGAACATAAGAACATAAGAAAGTTTCCAAACGAGAGGAGGCCATTCAGCCCATCTTGCTCATTTGGTTGTTAGTAGCTTATTGATCCCAGAATCTCATCAAGCAGCTTCTTGAAGGATCCCAGGGTGTCAGCTTCAACAACATTACTGGGGAGTTGGTTCCAGACCCTCACAATTCTCTGTGTAAAAAAGTGCCTCCTATTTTCTGTTCTGAATGCTCCTTTGTCTAATCTCCATTTGTGACCCCTGGTCCTTGTTTCTTTTTTCAGGTCGAAAAAGTCCCTTGGGTAAACATTATCTATACCTTTTAGAATTTTGAATGCTTGAATCAGATCGCCGCGTAGTCTTCTTTGTTCAAGACTGAATAGATTAAATTCTTTTAGCCTGTCTGCACATGACATGCCTTTTAAACCCGGGATAATTCTGGTCGCTCTTCTTTGCACTCTTTCTAGAGCAGCAATATCCTTTTTGTAGCGAGGTGACCAGAACTGAACACAATATTCTAGGTGAGGTCTTACTAATGCATTGTAGAGTTTTAACATTACTTCCCTTGATTTAAATTCAACACTTTTCACAATATATCCAAGCATCTTGTTAGCCTTTTTTATAGCTTCCCCACATTGTCTAGATGAAGACATTTCTGAGTCAACATAAACTCCTAGGTCTTTTTCATAGATTCCTAATTCAATTTCAGTATCTCCCTGTGGCAAAGTGCCCGCCCCTGTGTGTATTTTGTGTGTTATGTGTTGTATGTATGGTGCGTATGTTAATGTTGGTGTATAGATTGGTACACGGGATATAAACGGGTCTGTGTTTCACGTGTATTTAAAAGTGTATATTTGTATTTAGGCACGGGATTGCACATCACGCACGTGCATTTAAAATATAATATGTGAACACGGGGTTTCACGTAATGAATTCACGTGCTGGGATTCAAGTGAATAATTAATTAGTAATTGAATCCCAGCACAACAGTATATATAGATGCACGTTTCTGTCACTCGGGGTTAGGTGTTCGGTGAGTGGAGAACGGGATTGGAGACGGAGGTAAATGTTAATGAAAAGAGTAAGAATTAGTAGTTGTTTTCACTCACCGTGTTTGTTTGTTTGTCTCTCCGTGCACCGTTTGTTAAGTGTTAGTTCGTTTTGTTTGTCTGTTTATTTTGGCTACCAGTGCCGTGTCCTGTTTTGTGTTTCTGTTTCAAACCTTTTATTTTCTGTTCTGTTTATTAAATGCTGAGCGCGATCACGCGCTCAGCTATACCAAAACCCCAAGTCTCTCTGTATTCCTTCCTGCTTCTGGTCTGACGCCACCCACTCTGGCCGTCTTTGTGACACTCCCATATGATATTTATAATGCACATTTGTATTGCCTGCATGCAGTACCTTACACTTTTCTCTATTAAATGTCATTTGCCATGTGTCTGCCCAGTTCTGAATGCTGTCTAGATCGTTTTGAATGACCTTTGCTGCTGCAACAGTGTTTGCCACTCCTCCTATTTTTGTGTCGTCTGCAAATTTAACAAGTTTGCTTACTATACCAGAATCTAAATCATTAATGTAGATTAGGAATAGCAGAGGACCTAATACTGATCCCTGTGGTACTCCACTGGTTACCTCGCTCCATTTTGAGGTTTCTCCTCTAATCAGTACTTTCTTTTTTCTGCATGTTAACCACTCCCCAATCCATGTGCGTGCATTTCCTTGAATCCCTACCGCGTTCAGTTTGAGAATTAATCTTTTATGCGGGACTTTGTCAAAAGCTTTCTGGAAATCTAAATAAACCATGTCATATGCTTTGCAATTATCCATTATCGATGTTGCATCCTCAAATAGGGGTTCCTAGTATCTTCCTTTTGCATGGTCCTAGTGTCCCACATGCTACATTCCACCCCCGCTAAATGAATCAATGCCCCATCAATTACCCCAAGGAAACTTGCCAAGTGCAAAAACAAGCATAAGGGACATTGCTACAGTTGCTGGATAACCTGGACACTGGAAGATCTGTAACCTGAATTTTTACCTCCGCCCCTACCTGCTGGCCGTGAGACATTCAGCTTGTGGAAGATGATGAGGGTTGGGATGGTAGCCTGCTGTGGTCTCCTTTGTCCGTCTAGTTGGCTCATTCAATACAGGGAACTCCTCAACATCAGGAACAAGCATCATCCTCTCTGCTGGGTTATCTTGTGGGTCAAGTGGCATCCACTGCACCTCTAAAATAATGGCGTCCTCATCAGAATCACAATCCTCCATGCTAAAATAATCAAAGGGAATACCTGGATCTAAGACCTCATTCTCCTCTTCCCCGGGTAGTGAGCAGTGTGCTGGACACAGCTCAGTCCGATGGACTTGCTTCACTGGGCAAGCGACCTCTACTGGAGCAATCGAATACACAGGTCCCTGGTCAGTGGGACATCGTACAACTCGGTAAAGGGTAGGGTTCCAGGTCCTGGATTTTATTAGGTCCTCTTCTCCAATGATCTTTCTGGTAAACAAGCTGGCCCTCCTAAAGCACAATCCCTCACCTTGTTGTTATGAGCCTTCCCCCTCTGCTGAGCTGTTGTTTCCATATGGTGTTTAGCACTTTGATACACAGATCTTCAGATGTTCCTGGTGTTCTGCCATCCAGTCTGTACCTCTGCCCCCTGCTGGCCTCTGGCCACATCCTCCAAACAAGAAGTCCATCCACGGTTAATTGAGGTTCTCTGCCAAACATTAAAACACAGGGAGACTGGCCAGTAGTCTGATGTGGTGTGGTATTATATGCAAAGAGTACCTGTGGTAAACACTCTGTCCAGCATTGTTTCTTCTCAGAGGGGAGGGTGCGCAAAAGGTCATGTAAGGTCCCGTTGAAGTGTTCGCATTGACCGTTACCTTGTGGCCAATATGGAGTTGTCCTAGTCTTGTGAATGCTGTGCAGTTGGCACAGTTGTTGAATGAGTTCTCCCTCAAAACATCTGCGTTGATCAGAGTGGATCTGTTGTGGGACCCCAGTGGTAGAGAATTCCATCTTCCTCCAAAATCCTATCCCTCTGACGGAATAACTCCAGCACATCCCCGGACAGCTTTGATTAGGCAAATTGTTAGTTGAATTGAGTGTTAATAAATTGAGTTGGAAAAAAGTAATGCAGACACAGGGGGGTCCCCAGGACCAGGATTGAGAACCACTGTTCTAAGGTATATATTAGGCTGTTTCAGAGAACTTTTGAATCCTCAGCAACTCACTGACCTGCCCAGTGGTGGTTACTTATGTTGTCTAAAGTGAACCCACCTGTTAAGCAGTGTGTGCTGGAAAGCCTGGTCAAAACATGGGTGAAGTAAGAGCGCCGTGGCGGTCTTACCTGACAGAGAGAGGTAGCAGGGTTGTGCTAGAGCAGCAGTGTGAGGTAGTGGTTAGGGGGCTCTGGACTCTTGACCCGGAGGAGGGTCGTGGGTTCAGCTCTTACTTTCACTAAAAACATAGTTTTTTGTATATAATAATATACTATTGTGGATATTAAGAATTGTATTTTTATATAAAAAATGAATACTGATAATTCTTGATATTCAGAATTACATTTTTGATATTAACAACAAAAATTGCTGATATTAAGAATTGCATTATTGATATGAGAAAATTCAGGAAATTCATTTTCTCAAGATGACAGAAATGTCCTTAAGTAGACCACTTTAATACTCATACACTCCGGGGCCCATGGCTATTAAAGTGCTCTAACTACAGTTTTGCAGTTTTTGAGATACGTGTATTTTTTTCTCATCAATACATTCTAATACAGGACAGTAATCTGAATTCTGACCCCAGACAAGTCTGTGACAAACATCTTTCTACTTCAGAAATATATTACAGTGATGTTTATCTAATGAAGTCGGCTGTCAATGTGATGCCACGTTGCAGCTATTTTGATTAATGTTTTTTATTTATTCAAATTCAAGCCTGTTATGTAAGTGGCAGTGCCAACAGCCCCTCCAGTGCTGTGCTCTGGTATAAATATGTCTGCTTCTCCACTGCAACTCTACAGACTCCAAAATCCTCCCTGGCTCTCCTCTGTGGCTGTGAGTATTTTATTTCTTAGCAGACGATATCATGTTATTTTTTACATACAATTACCCATTTATACCTAGTACAACCCTGCTGCCTCTCTCTGTTCACTGCTCTCTCTCAGAGTATCACTGCGATCGGAGCTGTTTCTGTAGGCTAGCTCTGTCATGCAGGTTTCTGATGGCAATGCAGATCTTTATCAAGGTCAATGCTTTTGTTTCCAAAGAGTTGTGGCTCACAAATAATTTGGGCTGATTGGTGATATTCACCTGGAGTTCTGCTATTTGTCCACTTTGTAAAAATATAATTAGGGCTTCTGGTTTTGGGTATTTATTTTTGTCACCCTGTGAAGTCCTTTTAATCATGTTTTAAGCCAATTTGCTTTCTTTCTTTCTTTCTTTCTTTCTTTCTTTCTTTCTCAAACTCTAATTACTAAAGGAAGTTGTTTGTTTTTACTCTCATATATATCTTGATTGAGTTCATAAACAAGCTTCCCTGTGCGCTTATTCCACCTGATTGTGAGCCTGCATTTCATTCTGGCTTCAGTCTAATCATTGTTGAATTCCGCTTATTATCTTCCACACTTAGTTTCTAGGAGTAGTGCTACTAGTTTGTTTTCTCCTGCTAATTTAACCATGCTTCTCTGTATCTGGCACGCAGGCTTAGCAAATGTTCTTCACTTTTAATTGTTGTTGTTTTCTCTCCTTTTATTACTTATTATTATAATTCAGTTCTATTATGATATTTTATTGTATATTTTTCTATTGTATTGAATAGTTTTATTGTTAAGCGCTTTGTGAGGGTGGCTCACCTTGAAAGATGCTATATAAAATAAAGTTTGATTGATTGATTGTACCTGAATTATTCATTTGTAAATACAAATGTCAGCACATGTAATTTACAGAATTCTGAGCCCAGAGTGCTGATTCTCAACATTGTGTTTTTCAGATGCAGAGACACTTGTGTGTAAAGTTACTGGTGGAGGTACCATAACATGTCGTGAAGGCCTTGATGTTTGTTTCAGTAAGTCTTTTAAAACAAAGCTTATGTGTTGAAATGGGGGTCACTGTGTCCCAATCGTCCCATAACATTTATATTATCATATGAGAAAAGGGTAAGAGGGGGAAGCCAGTTTATTTTATTCCAAGCCACTGGTGTCAGACTCCATTCCTGTAGGTCGGTACTGCAGTGTCTGCTGGTTTTCATTCCAACTTCTGCTCTCAATTACTTAATAATATTTTGGGACATAGATTAGGGGTTCAGTGTATCTAGCTAATTAAATAATTAGAACAAAGAAGTCATTGAGGAGGACTTGCGTGGAATGAAAACTAGCAGACACTGCACTGCAGGACCAGAGTCTGACTGACTGACACCCCTGCTCCAAATCATTCCCAAACCTGTCCTGGAGTACCCTCCCCCTGACCCCCCCCCCCCCCCCCCGGCCCCGCCCCGCCCCGCCCCGCTGGTTTTTATTCCAACTGAGCTGCTCTCAATTGAATATTCCAAATTGGGAGAAAACAGGGGTAAAAATAATTGCTGATTCCAAATAAAAAAAAAAATATTACAATGAAGTAGCCCACAAGACTTCAGCTTCAGAGAGCGAGACACTCAGTGAGTTACTCAGGCAGAGCTAGAAATGTTTCCATCAGACTGCAAATGAAAGAATTCATGCTTCCTATTTTTTGTCCTTGTAGAACTAATTTTTTTAACTGTTTTTATTTTTCAGGAAATACTGCTTATATTACAAGTGACGCTATTACGCTTAGAGGATGCATGTTTTCAAAACTTTGTTATGCTGCGCAGTACTGTTGCAAAACCGACAAATGCAATGCATAATTAACATGCTTCCAAATGCATCCTTGAAGGAAATAAAATCTAAAGCATCTTACCCTGTGTCTCTGGTCCTTCTTCTCTGTATGGATAGATTGTATTTGCTTATTAGGAAGGCCTGTAATTTGATTGTTTATGGAAGCCCTGAACTGCAAGATGAAAACAAAAATAGTGGGATTATCTCATACGTACGTGATAATAACTGGTACTATATGATCTCGTACACATGTGATAATAACTGGTACTATATGATAACTATATGATCTCGTACACATGTGATAATAACTTGTACTATATGATAACTACATGATCTAGTACACATGTGATAATAACTGGTACTATATGATAACTATATGATCTAGTACACATGTGATAATAACTGGTACTATATGATAACTATATGATCTCGTACACATGTGATAATAACTGGTACTATATGATAACTATATGATCTCGTACACATGTGATATTAACTGGTACTATATGATAACTACATGATCTAGTACACATGTGATAATAACTGGTACTATATGATAACAATATGATCTAGTACACATGTGATAATAACTGGTACTATATGATAACTATATGATCTAGTACACATGTGATAATAACTGGTACTATATGATAACTATATGATCTAGTACACATGTGATAATAACTGGTACTATATGATAACTATATGATCTCATACACATGTGATAATATCTGGTACTATATGATAACTACATGATCTCGTACACATGTGATAATAACTGGTACTATATGATAACTACATGATCTCGTACACATGTGATAATAAATGGTACTATATGATAACTATATGATCTTGTAGATATGTGATAATAACTTGTATGTACGAGAAAACTGTATGATCTTTCACATACGAGATAGCTTTCTTGAACATACAACATCATTGTGCACACGCCAGTTATCATCACGCACGTGCCAGTTATCATCGGATAAGCGCCAAATCTCTCACAGTGATTTGCGCTGCCTCTTCATGAAGGACAGGGTATAGTCTCTGGAGTGCGCTGGTTTCTGTCTCTTCATGAAGGACAGGGTATAGTCTCTGGAGTGCGCTGGTTTCTGTCTCTTCATGAAGGACAGGGTATAGTCTCTGGAGTGCGCTGGTTTCTGTCTCTTCATGAAGGACAGGGTATAGTCTCTGGAGGGCGCTGGTTTCTGTCTCTTCATGAAGGACAGGGTATAGTCTCTGGAGGGTGCTGGTTTCTGTCTCTTCATGAAGGACAGGGTATAGTCTCTGGAGGGCGCTGGTTTCTGTCTCTTCATGAAGGACAGGGTATAGTCTCTGGAGGGCGCTGGTTTCTGTCTCTTCATGAAGGACAGGGTATAGTCTCTGGTGAGCGCTGGTTTCTGTCTCTTCATGAAGGACAGGGTATAGTCTCTGGAGGGCGCTGGTTTCTGTCTCTTCATGAAGGACAGGGTATAGTCTCTGGTGAGCGCTGGTTTCTGTCTCTTCATGAAGGACAGGGTATAGTCTCTGGAGGGCGCTGGTTTCTGTCTCTTCATGAAGGACAGGGTATAGTCTCTGGAGGGCGCTGATTTAAGAATTATATTATGCACTTGCAGTTCTGGCTAAATTTTTAATGATTAAAGCTTTGAATTTTATACTTACAAAAGTGTCCACTTTCAAACAAAACAAACCACAGACAATGTGAATTTTATCATTTTATTACACAAAACAGATCTCTAGATAATATTTCAAACAGAAACATACATTTAACTAACATAGGCAACTTTTTCCAGAATGAAAAGTATATCTACCATTGATGAAATACAGGAGGTTGAAAAGGTCTGGTTGCAACAACTCGGGTCTAAACTCAGTCAATGAAGAATTCCACTTGCGTAGCAAAAATCCCAATGGTTAGCCAAAAGTTTTTGATCCGTTCCAGGTTTTGTCAGTCTCTTTGAAGGAGGAAGTGGTGTTCTCTTTGAATCAAAGTTATTGACTATCCCACGTTGATCTTCACTTGAAGTTTTTAATAACAGCGCTCCTTATTGTAAGGTATAGTGAATAAATATAATAATTGTCCAGCTTACGCTACCCAACAAAGTTACCTCGGCTGACAATATTTAATTAAACCAAATTTGTTTTACCTTTTCAGTTTTCACAGCTTTCAAAGTTTCCTTTAATAGTTCAAGTTTTCTTCCAACAGTTTTCACAAATTCTCACAGGAAATGGTAGTTTGGTCCTCAAATCAAATGGTCACAAGTAGATGGAATTTTTTTAGACATCCTTCTAGTGCACAAAACCTTTTCTTAAACTTTCACCAAAGGGGTGTGTTTGCACTCTCAGCCAATCACTGTCTTTCTCAAAAGAAGTTCTTTGATTGGTGGCTGATATCAGAAAGAGGTGTATTTTAACTTCAAAGGTTTTTTAACTTAATTACCTAATTTTCAAATGAATGATGTAAAACTTGTTTTTCTCATAACTTCCTTAATCTGACTTGGATTTTCATTTGACCTGTAAATCTGTGTTGCTCAGTCCAATATGAATATTTTGATACCAGATTGGATATACACAACCAAATCTGTCATCTCGGTACACTGTTTCACCCTTTTGACTTAACTATAACATTTTAGGAAAACATTTTACTAAAGTCTATATTACAATACATGTATCTATTTAGTTTAATGTAAAAAGTTGTTTTACAATATTTCAAATCACTGTTTTCAGTATTTTCTCCATATAAACAGTTAAGTCATTATAGTTTTCCCTCAAAATGCCAAGTTACAAGTTTGTAAAAGATTCATCAAACTTTATTGATTAATAAGATCTTGCATCAATATCATGTGTTCTCATATAATTCTTAATTTCTCTTAAGAGGAATACTTTAATCATCACAGCATGCTTGCCCTGCAATTCCATTGCTCCCCCTACTTAGAACAGAACAATAAATTACTCAGATCTCTCCAGACCATTGTCACCTTTTTGGAGACGCTTAACTTCAAATAACTGGTATCTTCCAGGACCAGTTGCATATCTGTTCCTGTGTCTGTTTCTTAATCTAATCAAGAATCACTTTTAAATTTCCAAAGACCTTTTGCCATTCATTGATTATACAGAGTTCTTAAACCTTAAACCTATTCTACAGCCGCGTCTGTAGAGGAGAGGAATTGAAAAAAGGGCGAAAATCAAAACACAGATACATTCCAACCATCTGTATTAGTAAAATTAAAAATTACATTCAATCATTAATTTTCCCCAGAGCTGGTTTCTGTCTCTTCATGAAGGACAGGGTATAGTCTCTGATGAGCGCTGGTTTCTGTCTCTTCATGAAGGACAGGGTACAGTCTCTGATGAGCGCTGGCTTCTGTCTCTTCATGAAGGACAGGGTACAGTGTCTGGAGGGCGCTGGTTTCTGTCTCTTCATGAAGGACATGGTACAGTGTCTGGAGGGTGCTGGTTTCTGTCTCTTCATGAAGGACAGGGTACAGTCTCTGGTGAGCGCTGGTTTCTGTCTCTTCATGAAGGACAGGGTACAGTGTCTGGAGGGCACTGGTTTCTGTCTCTTCATGAAGGACAGGGTACAGTCTCTGGTGAGCGCTGGTTTCTGTCTCTTCATGAAGGACAGGGTACAGTATCTGATGAGCGCTGGTTTCTGTCTCTTCATGAAGGACAGGGTACAGTGTCTGGAGGGCACTGGTTTCTGTCTCTTCATGAAGGACAGGGTACAGTGTCTGGAGGGCGCTGGTTTCTGCCTCTTCATCTGCACCTGGCTTTGAGCAGTGAGCTGAAGTTTGATGGCACTCGAGTTGATCTTCACTGTGGCCAGCAGCTCCTTCATCCTCTTTATCTTCTCGCTGTGGAAAGTGACGACCGGCCCGGGGACCGGGGGGCGGGTGGGCTGGTTGAGCCTGGTCTGGTTGCGGCCCCGTCCTCCCCGCAGGCCCCTGCAGCAGAGCGGCGGTGATTTTCTCGGGGGCCAATTGAATGTGCGGGGCCAGAGGGGGTTACTTGGGTTTGGATTCACCTGGGTGTGGATTTTGTCTGCCTGGGGGTGTGTTTGACCGTGTCTGCCTGTGTGTTTGTGTGTGTGTGTATATGTGTGTGAGCGTGTCTGCCTGTGTGTGTGTGTGTGTGTGGTCTGTGTGTGTTTGTCTGCCTGGGGGTGTGTGTGAGCATGTCTGACTGTGTGTGTGTGTGTGTATATGTGTGTGTGTTTGTCTGCCTGTGTGTGTGTGTGTGTGGTCTGTGTGTGTTTGTCTGCCTGGGGGTGTGTGTGAGCATGTCTGCCTGTGTGTGTGTGTGTGTATATGTGTGTGAGCATGTCTGCCTGTGTGTGTGTGTGTGTGGTCTGTGTGTGTTTGTCTGCCTGGGGGTGTGTGTGAGCATGTCTGCCTGTGTGTGTGTGTGTGTGTGTGTGTTTGACTGCCTGTGTGTGTGTGTCGACTGTGTGTGTGTGTGTGTGGTCTGTGTGTGTTTGTCTGCCTGGGTGTGTGTGTGTCTGCCAGGGTGTGTCTGTCTGGGTGTCTGTATGTGTGTGCGTGTCTCTCCCTAAGTGGGTGTGTGTCGGCCTGGTGTGTGTGTGTCTGCCTGCCTGTGCCTGTGTGTGTGTGTCTGCCTGCCTGTGTGTGTGTGAGTGATAGAGTGTCACTGTGTGTGTGTCTGCCTGAGGGTGTGTGTGTGAGTGAGAAAGTGTCACTGTGTGTGTTTGTGTGTTTATGTGTGTGGGTAAGAGAGTGTCACTGCGTGTGTGTGTGTGTGGGTAAGAGAGTCTCACTGTGTGTGTGTGTGTGTGAGTGAGACTTACTGTGTGTGTGTGTGTGTGTGTGAGAGTGAGAGGGAGTGTGTTTGTGTGTGTGTGTGAGTGAGTCTCACTGTGTGTGTGAGTCTCACTGTGTGAGTGAGTGAGTGAGTCTCACTGTGTGTGTGTGTGTGTGAGTGAGAGTCTCTCTGTGTGTGTGTGAGAGTGAGTCTCACTGTGTGTGAGTCTCACTGTGTGTGTGTGTGTGAGAGAGTGAGAGGGAGTGTGTTTGTGTGTGTGTGTGAGTGAGTCTCACTGTGTGAGTGAGTGAGTCTCTCTGTGTGTGTGTGAGAGAGTGAGTCTCACTGTGTGTGAGTCTCACTGTGTGTGTGTGTTTCTGAATGAATCTTCACTGTGACCAGCAGCTCCTTCATCTCCTTCATCTTCTCACTGTGGAAAGTGACGACCGGCCCGGGGACCGAGGGGGGGGGGGGTGGGGGGGGACGGAGGGTGAGGGTGCGTCTGCCTGTGTGTGTGTGTCTGAGAAAGTGTCACTGTGTGTGTGTTTGTGTGTGTGGTTAAGAGAGTGTCACTCTGTGTGTGTGTGTTTGTGTGTGTGGGTAAGAGAGTGTCACTGTGTGTGTGTGTGTGTGTGAGTGAGTCGCACTGTGTGTGTGTGTGTGTGTGAGTGAGTGAGTCTCACTGTGTTTGTGTGTGTGTGTGAGTGAGTGAGTCTCACTGTGTATGAGTGTTTCTGAATGAATCTTCACTGCGACCAGCAGCTCCTTCATCTCCTTCATCTTCTCGCTGTGGAAAGTGACGACCGGCCTGGGGACCGAGGGGCGGGTGGGGGGGATGGAGGGTGAGGGTGCGTCTGCCTGTGTATGTGTGTGTGTGTGTGTCTGAGAAAGTGTCACTGTGTGTGTGTTTGTGTGTTTGTGTGTTTGGGTAAGAGAGTGTCACTGTGTGTGTGTGTGTGAGTGAGTGAGGCTCACTGTGTGAGTGTGAGTGAGTGAGTCTCACTGTGTGTGTGTGTTTCTGAATGAATCTTCTCGCTCATCCTTCTCTAGGTGTGGGTGGGAGGTGGGGGTGGGGGGTACTCCAGGACCATAATCATCCTTCACTAGCACAGTGCCTGAGGCAAATGCAAAAACTAAACTGCTCTGCCTCGCCTGCACGAACAAATATTATTAAAACACCAGCCTGGAGCTGCTAGCGAAGTGTTATTCATTTGCACCTATCGGCACCTCCCCTATAAAAATATACCATGGTACTTGTTCCAGTGGATTCTGGAACAAGGCACGTTATAATGTTATCAGTGTGAAAGTACAATGGTGTACTGAATAATATATGTATTGTATATGTATACCTATCCTATTTAGACCATCAATGTACTGTACTGTGTTATGGTCCTATAATACTGTATCACCATAGTACAGCATTATATTTTTTTATTTCTAAAAAGTATCATGGTATCTAATTGCAACACCATACTGCGATGCTATGTCTAGTGCTATGGTATAGTGTAGCTGTATACCATTGTGTTATTATGGTTGTACTGCATTATAGTACCATAATAGGTCATTGTCCATTGGTGGTATAGGTTGTATACATATATTATACAGCACCATTGAACTTTAACACTGTTACCATCATACCTTGTTCCAAAATCCAGTGGCACAGGAACCATGGTACATTTTTATAGGGTCTTGTCGAAAAGCAGCAATTTTTGTAGCAACAACCTGTCAGTTAGTTAGTTAACTGGCATAATAATGATTTGATAAATACATCAGAAACATTTATAAACACAGCTGCTCACTCAGGGCCTAGTATTGCTGTTTGACAGATACTACCCTTAATTAAGAGACCTGCACTCAAGGAACAGGCAAATTGTCACACACACTGAGACACACACACACACACAAACACACACACACTGAAACACACACACACTGAGACACACACACTGAGACACACACACAAACACACACTGAGACACACACACACACACACACACTGAGACACACACACATACACAGAGACACACACACAGAGACAGACACACAGACTAAAACACGAACATACACTGAGACACACACACACACACACTGAAACACACACACATACACTGAGACACCCACACATACTGAGACACACACACACTGAAACACACACACAGAAACACACACACACTGAGACACACACATAGACACACACACTGAAACACACACACTGAGACACACACACACACACACATTGACACACACACTGATACACACAAACACATAGACACACACACATACACTGAAACACACACACACACAGAAAAACATCTTCATAAACAACCAGGGCCATGGTGAACCGGTTTACCTGATCAGTTTGTAGTTAAGAACGACCCCGGAAGACAGAAACAGATTCGGCATTCACCATTCCTAAAACTAGCTACCACATCCATTTTATATAAGAACATAAGAACATAAGAAAGTTTACAAACGAGAGGAGGCCATTCGGCCCATCTTGCTCGTTTGGTTGTTAGTAGCTTATTGATCCCAGAATCTCATTAAGCAGCTTCTTGATGGATCCCAGGGTGTCAGCTTCATCAGCATTACTGGGGAGTTGGTTCCAGACCCTCACAATTCTCTGTGTAAAAAAGTGCCTCCTATTTTGTGTTCTGAATGCTCCTTTGTCTAATCTCCATTTGTGACCCCTGGTCCTTGTTTCTTTTTTCAGGTCGAAAATTTTGAATGCTTGAATCAGATCCCCGCGTAGTCTTCTTTGTTCAAGACTGAATAGATTAAATTCTTTTAGCCTGTCTGCACATGACATGCCTTTTAAACCCGGGATAATTCTGGTCGCTCTTCTTTGCACTCTTTCTAGAGCAGCAATATCCTTTTTGTAGCGAGGTGACCAGAACTGAACACAATATTCTAGGTGAGGTCTTACTAATGCATTGTACAGTTTTAACATTACTTCCCTTGATTTAAATTCAACACTTCTCACAATATATCCGAGCATCTTGTTGGCCTTTTTTATAGCTTCCCCACATTGTCTAGATGAAGACATTTCTGAGTCAACATAAACTCCTAGGTCTTTTTCATAGATTCCTAATTCAATTTCAGTATCTCCCATATGATATTTATAATGCACATTTGTATTGCCTGCATGCAGTACCTTACACTTTTCTCTATTAAATGTCATTTGCCATGTGTCTGCCCAGTTCTGAATCTTGTCTAGATCATTTTCAATGACCTTTGCTGCTGCAACAGTGTTTGCCACTTTTTTGTGTCATCTGCAAATTTAACAAGTTTGCTTACTATACCAGAATCTAAATCATTAATGTAGATTAGGAATAGCAGAGGACCTAATACTGATCCCTGTGGTACTCCACTGGTTACCTCGCTCCATTTTGAGGTTTCTCCTCTAATTAGTACTTTCTGTTTTCTACATGTTAACCACTCCCCAATCCATGTGCATGCATTTCCTTGAATCCCTACTGCGTTCAGTTTGAGAATTAATCTTTTATGCGGGACTTTGTCAAAAGCTTTCTGGAAATCTAAATAAACCATGTCATATGCTTTGCAATTATCCATTATCGATGTTGCATCCTCAAATAGGGGTTCCTAGTATCTTCCTTTTGCATGGTCCTAGTGTCCCACATGCTACATTCCACCCCCAATGCCCCATCAATTACCCCAAGGAAACTTGCCAAGTGCGAAAACAAGCATAAGGGACATTGCTACAGTTGCTGGATAACCTGGACACAGGAAGATCTGTAACCTGAATTTTTACCTCCGCCCCTACCTGCTGGCAGTGAGACATTGCAGCTTGTGGAAGATGATGAGTGTTGGGATGGTAGCCTGCTGTGGTCTCCTTTGTCCGTCTAGTTGGCTCATTCAATACAGGGAACTCCTCAACATCAGGAACAAGCATCATCCTCTCTGCTGGGTTATCTTGTGGGTCAAGTGGCATCCACTGCACCTCTAAAATAATGGCGTCCTCATCAGAATCACAATCCTCCATGCTAAAATAATCAAAGGCAATACCTGGATCTAAGACCTCATTCTCCTCTTCCCCGGGTAGTGAGCAGTGTGCTGGACACAGCTCAGTCCGATGGACTTGCTTCACTGGCCAAGCGACCTCTACTGGAGCAATCGAATACACAGGTCCCTGGTCAGTGGGGCATCGTACAACTCGGTAAAGGGTAGGGTTCCAGGTCCTGGATTTTATTGTGTCCTCTTCTCCAATGATCTTTCTGGTAAACAAGCTGGCCCTCCTAAAGCACAATCCCTCACCTTGCTGTTATGAGCCTTCCCCCTCTGCTGACCTGTTGTTTCCATATGGTGTTTAGCACTTTGATACACAGATCTTCAGATTTTCCTGTTGTTCTGCCATCCAGTCTGTACCTCTGCCCCCTGCTGGCCTCTGGCCACATCCTCCAAACAAGAAGTCCATCCACGGTTAATTGAGGTTCTCTGCCAAACATTAAAACACAGGGAGACTGGCCAGTAGACTGATGTGGTGTGGTATTATATGCAAAGAGTACCTGTGGTAAATGCTCTATCCAGCATTGTTTCTTCTCAGAGGGGAGGGTGCGCAAAAGGTCATGTAAGGTCCCGTTGAAGCGTTCGCATTGACCGTTACCTTGCGGCCAATATGGAGTTGTCCTAGTCTTGTGAATGCTGTGCAGTTGACACAGTTGTCGAATGAGTTCTCCCTCAAAACATCTGCCTTGATCAGAGTGGATCTGTTGTGGGACCCCAGTGGTAGAAAATTCCATCTTCCTCCAAAATACTATCCTCCTGACGGAATAACTCCAGCACATCCCCGGACAGCTTTGATTAGGCAACTTGTTAGTTGAATTGAGTGTTAATAAATTGAGTTGGAAAAAAGTAATGCAGACACAGGGGGGTCCCCAGGACCAGGATTGAGAACCACTGTTCTAAGGTATATATTAGGCTGTTTCAGAGAACTTTGAATCATCAGCAACTCACTGACCTGCCCAGTGGTGGTGACTACTTATGTTGTCTAAAGTGAACCCACCTGTTAAGCAGTGTGTGCTGGAAAGCCTGGTCAAAACATGGGTGAAGTAAAAGCGCCGTGGCGGTCTTACCTGACAGAGAGAGGTAGCAGGGTTGTGCTAGAGCAGCAGTGTGAGGTAGTGGTTAGGGGGGTCTGGACTCTTGACCCGGAGGAGGGTCGTGGGTTCAGCTCTTACTTTCACTAAAAACATAGTTTTTTGTATATAATAATATACTATTGTGGATATTAAAAATTGTATTTTTATATAAAAATGAATACTGATAATTCTTGATATTCAGAATTACATTTTTGATATTAACAACAAAAATTGCTGATATTAAGAATTGCATTATTGATATGAGAAATTCAGGAAATTCATTTTCTCAGGATGACAGAAATGTCCTAAAGTAGACCATTTTAATACTCATACACTCCGGGGCCCATGGCTATTAAAGTGCTCTAACTACAGTTTTGCAGTTTTTGAGATACGTGTATTTTTTTCTCATCAATACATTCCAATACAGGACAGTAATCTGAATTCTGACCCCAGACAAGTCTGTGACAAACATCTTTCAACTTCAGAAATATATTACAGTGATGTTTATCTAATGAAGTCAGCTGTCAATGTGATGCCACGTTGCAGCTATTTTGTTTAATGTTTTTTTTTATTCAAATTCAAGCCTGTTATGTAAGTGGCAGTGCCAGCAGCCCCTCCAGTGCTGTGCTCTGGTATAAATATGTCTGCTTCTCCACTGCAACTCTACAGACCTGCCTCGACAGCTCCAGACCAGCAGACACCATGAAGACTCTCGTGCTCGTTTTCTCCCTGGCTCTCCTCTGTGGCTGTGAGTATTTTATTTCTTAGCAGACGATATCATGTTATTTTTTACATACAATTACCCATTTAAACCTAGTACAACCCTGCTGCCTCTCTCTGTTCACTGCTGTCTCTCTCAGAGTATCACTGCGATCGGAGCTGTTTCTGTAGGCTAGCTCTGTCATGCAGGTTTCTGATGGCAATGCAGATCTTTATCAAGGTCAATGCTTTTGTTTCCAAAGAGTTGTGGCTCACAAATAATTTGGGCTGATTGGTGATATTCACCTGGAGTTCTGCTATTTGTCCACTTTGTAAAAATATAATTAGGGCTTCTGGTTTTGGGTTTTTATTTTTATCACTCTGTGAAGTCCTTTTAAACATGTTTTAAGCCAATTTGCTTCCTTTCTTTCTTTCTTTCTTTCTTTCTTTCTTTCTTTCTCAAACTCTAATTACTAAAGGAAGTTGTTTGTTTTTACTCTCATATATATCTTGATTGAGTTCATAAACAAGCTTCCCTGTGCGCTTATTCCACCTGATTGCGAGCCTGCATTTCATTCTGGCTTCAGTCTAATCATTGCTGAATTCCGCTTATTATCTTCGACACTTAGTTTCTAGGAGTAGTGCTACTAGTTTGTTTTCTCCTGCTAATTTAACCATGCTTCTCTGTATCTGGCACGCAGGCTTAGCAAGTGTTCTTCACTTTTAAAATTCTGAGCCCAGAGTGCTGATTCTCAACATTGTGTTTTTCAGATGCAGAGACACTTGTGTGTAAAGTTACTGGTGGAGGTACCATAACATGTCGTAAAGGCCGTGATGTTTGTTTCAGTAAGTCTTTTAAAACAAAACTTGTGTTGAAATGGGGGTCACTGTGTCCCAATCGTCCCATAACATTTATATTATCATATGAGAAAAGGGTAAGAGGGGGAAGCCAGTTTATTTTATTCCAAGCCACTGGTGTCAGACTCCATTCCTGTAGGTCGGTACTGCAGTGTCTGCTGGTTTTTATTCCAACTTCTGCTCTCAATTACTTAATAATATTTTGGGACATAGATTAGTGGTTCAGTGTATCTAGCTAATTAAATAATTAGAACAAAGAAGTCATTGAGGAGGACTTGTGTGGAATGAAAACTAGCAGACACTGCACTGCAGGACAAGAGTCTGACTGACTGACACCCCTGCTCCAAATCATTCCCAAACCTGTCCTGGAGTAACCTCCCCCTGACCCCCCCCCCCCCCCCCCCCCCCCCCCGCCCCGCCCCGCCCCGCCCCGCCCCGCTGGTTTTTATTCCAACTGAGCTGCTCTCAATTGAATATTCCAAATTGGGAGAAAACAGGGGTAAAAATAATTGCTGATTCCAAATAAAAAAAAATATTACAATGAAGTAGCCCACAAGACTTCAGCTTCAGAGAGCGAGACACTCAGTGAGTTACTCAGGCAGAGCTAGAAATGTTTCCATCAGACTGCAAATGAAAGAATTCATGCTTCCTATTTTTTGTCCTTGTAGAACTAATTTTTTTAACTGTTTTTATTTTTCAGAACATACACGTGAAGATATTACATTTAGAGGATGCATGTTTTCAAAACATTGCCATGCTGAGCGCAACTGTTGCAACACTGACAACTGCAATGCATAATTATCATGCTTCCAAATGCATCCTTGAAGGAAATAAAATCTAAAGCATCTTACCCTGTGTCTCTGGTCCTTCTTCTCTGTATGGATAGATTGTATTTGCTTATTAGGAAGGCCTGTAATTTGATTGTTTATGGAAGCCCTGAACTGCAAGATGAATAAAAAATAGTGGGATTATCTCATATGTACGTGATAATAACTGGTACTATATGCTCTCGTACACATGTGATAATAACTGGTACTATATGATTACTACATGATCATGTACACATGTGATAATAACTGGTACCATATGATAACTATATGATCTAGCACACATGTGATAATAACTGGTATTATATGATAACTATATAATCTCATACACATTTGATAATAACTGGTACTATATGATAACTATATGATCTTGTACACATGTGATAATAACTGGTACTATATGATAACTATATGATCTCGTACACATGTGATAATAACTGGTACTATATGATAACTATATGATCTCGTACACATGTGATAATAACTGGTACTATATGATAACTATATGATCTCGTACACATGTGATAATAACTGGTACTATATGATAACTATATGATCTCGTACACATGTGATAATAACTGGTACTATATGATAGCTAAATGATCTTGTAGATACGTGATAATAACTTGTATGTATGGGAAAACTGTATGATCTTTAACATACGAGATAGCTTTCTTGAACATACGACATCATTGTGCACACGCCAGTTATCATCACTAACGTGCCAGTTATCATCGGATAAGCGCCAAATCTCTCACAGTGATTTGCGCTGCCTCTTCATGAAGGACAGGGTATAGTCTCTGGAGGGCGCTGGTTTCTGTCTCTTCATGAAGGAAAGGGTACAGTGTCTGGAGGGTGCTGGTTTCTGTCTCTTCATGAAGGACAGGGTACAGTGTCTGGAGGGCGCTGGTTTCTGTCTCTTCATGAAGGACAGGGTACAGTGTCTGGAGGGCGCTGGTTTCTGTCTCTTCATGAAGGACAGGGTACAGTGTCTGGAGGGCGCTGGTTTCTGCCTCTTCATGAAGGACAGGGTACAGTGTCTGGAGGGTGCTGGTTTCTGCCTCTTCATGAAGGACAGGGTACAGTGTATGGAGAGCGCTGGTTTCTGTCTCTTCATGAAGGACAGGGTACAGTGTCTGGAGGGCGCTGGTTTCTGTCTGTTCATGAAGGACAGGGTACAGTGTCTGGAGGGCGCTGGTTTCTGCCTCTTCATGAAGGACAGGAAACAGTGTCTGGAGGGTGCTGTTTTCTGCCTCTTCATGAAGGACAAGGTACAGTGTCTGGAGGGCGCTGGTTTCTGTGTCTTCATGAAGGACAGGGTACAGTGTCTGGAAGGCGCTGGTTTCTGCCTCTTCATGAAGGACAGGGTACAGTGTCTGGAGGGCGCTGGTCTCTGCCTCTTCATGAAGGACAGGGTACAGTGTCTGGAGGGCGCTGGTTTCTGTCTCTTCATGAAGGACAGGGTACAGTGTCTGGAGGGTGCTGGTTTCTGTGTCTTCATGAAGGACAGATTACAGTGTCTGGAGGACGCTGGTTTCTGTCTCTTCATGAAGGACAGGGTACAGTGTCTGGAGGGCGCTGGTTTCTGTCTCTTCATGAAGGAAAGGGTACAGTGTCTGGAGGGTGCTGGTTTCTGTCTCTTCATGAAGGACAGGGTACAGTGTCTGGAGGGCGCTGGTTTCTGTCTCTTCATGAAGGACAGGGTACAGTGTCTGGAGGGCGCTGGTTTCTGTCTCTTCATGAAGGACAGGGTACAGTGTCTGGAGGGCGCTGGTTTCTGCCTCTTCATGAAGGACAGGGTACAGTGTCTGGAGGGTGCTGGTTTCTGCCTCTTCATGAAGGACAGGGTACAGTGTATGGAGAGCGCTGGTTTCTGTCTCTTCATGAAGGACAGGGTACAGTGTCTGGAGGGCGCTGGTTTCTGTCTGTTCATGAAGGACAGGGTACAGTGTCTGGAGGGCGCTGGTTTCTGCCTCTTCATGAAGGACAGGAAACAGTGTCTGGAGGGTGCTGTTTTCTGCCTCTTCATGAAGGACAAGGTACAGTGTCTGGAGGGCGCTGGTTTCTGTGTCTTCATGAAGGACAGGGTACAGTGTCTGGAAGGCGCTGGTTTCTGCCTCTTCATGAAGGACAGGGTACAGTGTCTGGAGGGCGCTGGTCTCTGCCTCTTCATGAAGGACAGGGTACAGTGTCTGGAGGGCGCTGGTTTCTGTCTCTTCATGAAGGACAGGGTACAGTGTCTGGAGGGTGCTGGTTTCTGTGTCTTCATGAAGGACAGATTACAGTGTCTGGAGGACGCTGGTTTCTGTCTCTTCATGAAGGACAGGGTACAGTGTCTGGAGGGCGCTGGTTTCTGTCTCTTCATGAAGGAAAGGGTACAGTGTCTGGAGGGTGCTGGTTTCTGTCTCTTCATGAAGGACAGGGTACAGTGTCTGGAGGGCGCTGGTTTCTGTCTCTTCATGAAGGACAGGGTACAGTGTCTGGAGGGCGCTGGTTTCTGTCTCTTCATGAAGGACAGGGTACAGTGTCTGGAGGGCGCTGGTTTCTGCCTCTTCATGAAGGACAGGGTACAGTGTCTGGAGGGTGCTGGTTTCTGCCTCTTCATGAAGGACAGGGTACAGTGTATGGAGAGCGCTGGTTTCTGTCTCTTCATGAAGGACAGGGTACAGTGTCTGGAGGGCGCTGGTTTCTGTCTGTTCATGAAGGACAGGGTACAGTGTCTGGAGGGCGCTGGTTTCTGCCTCTTCATGAAGGACAGGAAACAGTGTCTGGAGGGTGCTGTTTTCTGCCTCTTCATGAAGGACAAGGTACAGTGTCTGGAGGGCGCTGGTTTCTGTGTCTTCATGAAGGACAGGGTACAGTGTCTGGAAGGCGCTGGTTTCTGCCTCTTCATGAAGGACAGGGTACAGTGTCTGGAGGGCGCTGGTCTCTGCCTCTTCATGAAGGACAGGGTACAGTGTCTGGAGGGCGCTGGTTTCTGTCTCTTCATGAAGGACAGGGTACAGTGTCTGGAGGGTGCTGGTTTCTGTGTCTTCATGAAGGACAGATTACAGTGTCTGGAGGACGCTGGTTTCTGTCTCTTCATGAAGGACAGGGTACAGTGTCTGGAGGGCGCTGGTTTCTGTCTCTTCATGAAGGACAGGGTACAGTGTCTGGAGTGCGCTGGTTTCTGTGTCTTCATGAAGGACAGATTACAGTGTCTGGAGGACGCTGGTTTCTGTCTCTTAATGAAGGACAGGGTACAGTGTCTGGAGGGCGCTGGTTTCTGTCTCTTCATGAAGGACAGGGTACAGTGTCTGGAGGGTGCTGGTTTCTGTGTCTTCATGAAGGACAGATTACAGTGTCTGGAGGACGCTGGTTTCTGTCTCTTCATGAAGGACAGGGTACAGTGTCTGGAGGGCGCTGGTTTCTGTCTCTTCATGAAGGACAGGGTACAGTGTCTGGAGTGCGCTGGTTTCTGTGTCTTCATGAAGGACAGATTACAGTGTCTGGAGGACGCTGGTTTCTGTCTCTTAATGAAGGACAGGGTACAGTGTCTGGAGTGCACTGGTTTCTGTCTTCATGAAGGACAGGGTACAGTGTCTGGAGGGTGCTGGTTTCTGTCTCTTCATGAAGGACAGGGTACTGTGTCTGGAGGGCGCTGGTTTCTGTCTCTTCATGAAGGACAGGGTACAGTGTCTGGAGGGCGCTGGTTTCTGCCTCTTCATGAAGGACAGGGTACAGTGTCTGGAGGGCGCTGGTTTCTGTCTCTTCATGAAGGACAGGGTACAGTGTCTGGAGGGCGCTGGTTTCTGTCTGTTCATGAAGGACAGGGTACAGTGTCTGGAGGGCGCTGGTTTCTGCCTCTTCATGAAGGACAGGGTACAGTGTCTGGAGGGTGCTGGTTTCTGCCTCTTCATGAAGGACAGGGTACAGTGTCTGGAGGGCGCTGGTTTCTGTCTCTTCATGAAGGACAGGGTACAGTGTCTGGGGGGCGCTGGTTTCTGCCTCTTCATGAAGGACAGGGTACAGTGTCTGGAGGGCACTGGTTTCTGTCTCTTCATGAAGGACAGGGTACAGTGTCTGGAGGGTGCTGGTTTCTGTCTCTTCATGAAGGACAGGGTACAGTGTCTGGAGGGCGCTGGTTTCTGTCTGTTCATGAAGGACAGGGTACAGTGTCTGGAGGGCGCTGGTTTCTGCCTCTTCATCTGCACCTGGCTTTGAGCATTGAGCTGAAGTTTGGTGGCGCTCGAGTTGATCTTCACTGCGGCCAGCAGCTCCTTCATCCCCTTCATCTTCTCGCTGTGGAAAGTGACGACCGGCCCGGGGACCGGGTGGGGGGGAGGAGGGGGAGGCCGGGCTGGGGGAGCCTGGTTTGAACGTGCCCCCCCCCCCCCCCGCAAGCCCCTGCAGCAGAGTGGCGGTGCTGGGGCTCAGAGCTGATTTTCTCGGGGGCCAATTTCTTGTGTGGGGCCAGAGGGGGTTCCTCGGGTTTAGATTCGCCTGGGTGTGGGTTTTGTCTGCCTGGGGGTGTGTGTGTGCGTCTGCCTGTATGTGTGTGTGTGTGTGTGTTTCTGAATTAATTGTTTTTCAAATATATGTCTCATACAGATGTACTGTAACGTGCATTGTGTTGATCTGCATGTATACATGGAGGTTTGATAAAAATAAAATCGTGACACAAATTGATGTTTTCAGATTTCAGAAGCTTGTTTCTATCAGACAGGATTTTTTGTTTAAATTTATCAAATGTAATCATTTTGAATATGCTCCTTTTTGTATAGTTAGCAATATTTTACTATACATAAGTTATGTGTAATTCAAATGTTTTTGTCTCTTACTGGAATGTACGACCATTATAGTTGATTCAGCATGTGCTTTGTCATGGGTGTGAATGTGTTACTCTGCATCCCTTAAGTAACGGGCCATCTATAGGATGTGAACCCATTGTATCAAAGGGTCCCGCCTACTTTACCACCTCATATATACCAGACTACAGGAGCTGAATTCCTATCAGTTCACCAGAGAGCACAGACAAGAGAACAGCAAGAGCACATCAAGCAACTTTGTACTTTTTTATTTATTTCTTAGCAGACGCCCTTATCCAGGGCGACTTACAATCGCAAGCAATTGTGTGAGAAGACAATATCCTGTCAGTCTGAACTTTTCTTCAGACACGTGCAGGATGAATAGAGTACAGACTCTTCTCCAGTCTATTGTTTCCAGCACAGTGTAACACGCAGGATGAATAGAGTACAGTAGGAGTACAGCAGGATGTTAGGATAAAAGTAAAATCTATATACCCTCCTCTGAATCAATCCCAAGCACTGATTCCTAGGTAGGTATATACAATTGTACAACTCAAGTACAATCTCAGGTCTGCTGCAATCTCAGGTCTGGTAATGCGATTTGCTTGGTTGACCCAGGTCCTCAGATTATTACAAGGAATAATCCTATTCCTTCACTCAACCCAATTCCCAAATCCCAGTTTCCTGACCAGATTTTGGAATCTGGGTGATTCCATGGAGAGACCGGGCCGGGGTGTGTTGGATGGCGATATCTGATTGGATCTTAAGGAATGGCTGACCAGTTAAACAGGCACTGTATTATCCCAGCAGTTCCTTGCTCCTTCAGATGAAATGACAGTGGAAGCTTTGACAGGAGAGCTGGCATTCTGGCACTCTGCTTGTATACAAACCATTGCTCTGTTCATGACGAGCTGCTTTCAGGAGGAAGCAAGGACAGCTTTGAGCAGAGGAAGCATATTTAATACCCTGGCAAACCGGTGCTGTACTGGGCCAGTAACTAAGAGTTAGAGTTAAGAGGAAGTGAGCAAGCCCTGTCACAGTATAACAAGTCTATAATACAGAAGATAGAATAGAGGGGGAGGAGGAGGGTATGGCAAGCCAAATGATCAATATCTCTAAATCATTTGAAGATTCCTAAATACATTTCGAGATATCGCCAAACGATTTACAGATTAATCTAAACAGGTCTTTGAATGAGTGATCTAAAATGCATTTGGAGACATCACTAAATAATAATTTGTCTTGACAACGCTTATACACATTGACACCAGGCAATCACCAAAAACACTCCTGCCCTCATTTTTAAACAATAACTTTGTGTTGAAGTCATCTAAAAAAAAACCTCAAGCTCCAAAAACCTGACTCCAGGACTGGTACTTTTCACAAAAAGCACTGAAACAGAAGAGCTGCAAGGGCAGCTAAAAAAAAAAGCCAGCTATTGCCTCAGCAAAGTGTTTGTTTAAATG
This sequence comes from Acipenser ruthenus, assembly GCF_902713425.1. Taxonomy (NCBI): domain Eukaryota; kingdom Metazoa; phylum Chordata; class Actinopteri; order Acipenseriformes; family Acipenseridae; genus Acipenser; species Acipenser ruthenus. Next base: position 2,396,829 of record NC_081230.1, read on the forward strand.
AAATGGAAATGTTCAAATTAACTAGACTTTTAAAATGTAAATTGAACTCAAATGCATTAAGGAGTTACACAAACTTACTTAGGACTGCAGCCAGATCCGGAGAAAGCTCTCGCAACTCAAACTAAATGTGTAGCTCAATTTACTTATATGAAAGGCAATGGTGGGGGGGAGGGGAGGATGGGGGGGGAGTTTTGTAGTTTGTTGCCAATGTATTTAAATGTGTTATATGTACTGTATTTACATTAGTACTGCCATAACTACAGTGGAACTGAAGGGACTTTTTTTTTGTACCTGGGAATCAGTTCCAGTCGTTTGTTGCCAGTTTACCGTCATTAACGGCAGTAAACTGAAAGTACGTTTCCCTCCCTCCCTCCCGAATGCTGACTAACAATCTTTAAAATCCTCTCTTATTGATTTATTAACACACACTGAGAGTCACTCACTCAAGCAGCACTGTATTTGAGGTATCTCGAGTGCTGCTGCACTGACTAGGGCGGTAAGCCAGCGATTCTCGGAAATTATTGATTGTGAAAGGGACTTTTTCTGTGCCTTTGTCTGGAGGGAGGGGAGAGGGCAAGTCGAATGATCACTTCACCTCTAAATCAGTTGAAGATTTCTAAATGCATTCTAAAAAGATCTAAAATGCATTTGGAGACATTGCTAAAGAATAATTTGTCTCGTATATTACAGCTATAGTCCCGAGCATAATGTAGCAGGGGAATTTGTGGCACTGTTGTGCAGAACAGATCTACATTCACACAGAAAGGAATGCGCAGAATGCCTGCTGACGATGTGCAAACCACAGTTAGACAGGTGTGAAAGAAAATATAATGTGTGGCTGTTCATGCATTGCAATTAGTCCCATGCCATTTACCAAATTAAGAACATTCATTTCATATATCGACCAGTGACCACAATTCTCTTACCCAGCAATGAAACATTTTAATCACTGGACTCAAACCTGTATTAAACGACCATTTTAGTCCGGCTTTTATCTGCAATCAATAATTATACTATTAAAACAACAACAACAGCGCAGCTCTCTTGTAAAGGAAGAGAGAAGACACGGAGAAACGAAAAGGTCCCCCTGACCGTAGATGAGAGGATTACTGAACTTGGAAAGACACAAAGTTTCAGGGCAAATGCTGACATTTTTGGCTGTTGTAAAGACAGATATACAGAACATATGGGAACAAATATATGTATGTCTAAAAATATTAATGTTTTCATTCATTTATACAACAAATACTGAATGTACACTTGCATTTATTTTTCTAAAACCCATTCTAGTCTATGAAGGGTGTGAATAATGCTGAAGGCAGCTGGATACATCGAGGCCAGTCAATCGCCAAAAACTACTCCTTCAACCAGTTTTTAAAACAATAACTTTGTGCTGAAGTCAGATAAAATAAAATAAAAAACTCAAACAAGCTTTAAAAAAAACTGCATCCCGTGGCTCTCAAACATTTAAAACACCTGCAAAAAAACAGCAAGCCCAAATCTGCAGGAAATACGCAGGCCTGTAAACTGTTGCTTTGACAGACCATAAGTTCACTGGTAAATCCCTTTTCTGGTTGATCAGCTTCTCTCCGTCTACATCTCCGCGTCTTTCCTGATTCCAGCACTTTGTTTCTTTCTCAAAAAGCACAAGTTCTAATAAAAAGCCTATTGCCTCAGCTAGCTGTTTACTTTTTAAATTGAATGAAAATGTTCAAACTAACTATAAATCAAACTCAAATGGATGAAGAAGTTACATGAACTGTTTTTGGGACAACCGATGAAAACTAGCTTAGGCTAATTCGGAATGTGCAACGCATCATCGCATGTTCAATCATGAATGTTTTAATTGCACGTGGTCCCAACCAAATAAATGAAATAAAGAAACTAAGGTTACCATATGGCTCCAGATTAACTGGACGCTGCGAGACAGTCCGGGATTTCAAACTTGCCCCTAAACTGACAGTAATTCACGTATAAATGAGCTCCACCTTTGCTGAGATTAATCCTGTGGTGGAATTGCTGTGTGCAGCAAACAAGTCCCACTGATCAGCTGCTTCTGATCAGATCTTAATGAATGAATAGCTAATCTATGAACAGAGCAGCGGGGTGATGATGAGGAGGATGCTTTGATTGTGTTTTCATATTTGGTGATTGAATATTAACAAACAGAAAAGAAACAGCGACTGGCTGCAATTCATTCTAGTATAATACAATTATTTGATGTGGATGCGGGTATTTAAGCAGCGTTATTCATTGTAGTGAAGGATGGTTCATTTACACATTCATTACTTTCAGATTCGGGGCAAGTTTGAAATCCCGGTCTGTCTCACAGCGTCCGGTTCATCTGGAGCCAGAAGGTAACCCCTCATGAATTTACTTCTTATGAGTGTAGCCAGCTCCAGAGAATGTCACAACTCAAACTAAATGAGCAGCTCAACTTATTTATTTATATTAAGGCAATAAGTGTACTCTTTTTTTTTTGAGTAAATCTGGCTTATTACTGATGTGTTATTGACCCCCCCCCTCCTTCCCTCCTCCCCTCCTCCCCTCCCTCCTCCCCTCCCCCCCTCCCTCCTCCCCTCCCCTCTCCCCAACTCCCCTCCTCCCCCCCTCCCCTCCCTCCTCCCCTCCTCCCCTCCTCCCTCCGATGGCTGGAAGCTGTATTGCAGTCTGCTTGCACCCCCCGAATGCAATGCCCTTGCTGTAATAGGCTGCCTAGTTGATATACACGGGGTACACAGGCTCCCAGTCACCACTGTAGGGGACAGTGACCCCTGAAACCAGAGTCTGGAACAGTCCCCCAAAAACACAGGCCTAAAATCACGATCCTGAGAGACAGAAAGAGGGGGGGGGAAGAGAGAGAGAGAGAGAGAGAGAGAGAGAGTTTTGCAGTCTGTACCAATGTATTGTAATTTAAATGTGATATATGTACTATATTTAAATTAGTATTGCAATAACTACAGTGGAATCAGTTCCAGTAGTTTGTTGCCAGTTTACCGTCATTAACTGCAGTAAACTGAAAGCACGTTTCCCTCCCTCCCTCCTGAATGCTAACTAACAATCTTTAAAATCCTCTCTTCTTATTGTTATTATTAGCTTTATTAAAATTATCACAGCCCCCCTTCAAAGGAGACTCAGACACACGGAACAAACACACACTGACCTGTCTCTCTGGGTGGATGCAGGCTGTCAGGACAGACAGACAGACACACACTGACCTGTCTCTCTGGGTGGATGCAGGCTGTCAGGACAGACAGACACACACACACACTGACCTGTCTCTCTGGGTGGATGCAGGCTGTCAGGACAGACAGACACACACACACTGACCTGTCTCTCTGGGTGGATGCAGGCTGACAGGACAGACAGACACACACACACACACACTGACCTGTCTCTCTGGGTGGATTATTATTATTATTTATTTCTTAGCAGACGCCCTTATCCAGGGCGACTTACAATTGTTACAAGATATCACATTATACAGATATCACATTATTTTTACATACAATTACCCATTTATACAGTTGGGTTTTTACTGGAGCAATCTAGGTAAAGTACCTTGCTCAAGGGTACAACAGCAGTGTCCCCCACTGGGGATTGAACCCACAACCCTCCAGTCAAGAGTCCAGAGCCCTAACCACTACTCCACACTGCTGCCCCTGGATGCAGGCTGTCAGGACAGACAGACAGACACACACACACACACACTGACCTGTCTCTCTGGGTGGATGCAGGCTGTCAGGACAGACAGACACACACACACACACACACTGACCTGTCTCTCTGGGTGGATGCAGGCTGTCAGGACAGACAGACAGACACACACACACACACTGACCTGTCTCTCTGGGTGGATGCAGGCTGTCAGGACAGACAGACACACACACACTGACCTGTCTCTCTGGGTGGATACAGGCTGACAGGACAGACAGACAGACAGACAGACACACACACTGACCTGTCTCTCTGGGTGGATACAGGCTGACAGGACAGACAGACACACACACACACACACACACACACACTGACCTGTCTCTCTGGGTGGATGCAGGCTGTCAGGACAGACAGACACACACACACACTGACCTGTCTCTCTGGGTGGATACAGGCTGACAGGACAGACAGACAGACAGACACACACACACACACACACACACACTGACCTGTCTCTCTGGGTGGATGCAGGCTGTAAGGACAGACAGACAGACACACACACACACACTGACCTGTCTCTCTGGGTGGATGCAGGCTGTCAGGACAGACAGACAGACACACACACACACTGACCTGTCTCTCTGGGTGGATGCAGGCTGTCAGGACAGACAGACACACACACACACTGACCTGTCTCTCTGGGTGGATACAGGCTGACAGGACAGACAGACAGACAGACAGACAGACAGACAGACAGACAGACAGCAGACCCTCATTTAAGTGCTCAATAAAGCAATTGTGAGCAGCTCCTCAGCTGGAACAAAACCCAGCAGAAGCACAGACACACAAACAGACAGGAGGGTCCCCAGGACCAGGACTGGGAAACACTGCACCAGATATACAGAAAGATGTTTCAGTGCGACAGACTGACCGAACTTTGTTCTAGTGACCTCTGAACCCAAAAATAAAGTTTCGAGCTTAAAAGCTAACTCGTTATACAAGCAGAGAGATTGTTATCATTTCCCATTTGAGCCGAATATCGTATTAAAAATGCACTGCACAGTTTAGTCATACTAAAGGACAGGGCAGCATTGTGAAGCACAGAGAGAGGGACAGTGGTAAAGTAAAGCACAAGGAAGCATTGTGAAGCACAGAGAGAGGGGCAGTGGTAAGGTAAACAAAGCACAGGGAAGCATTGTGAAGCGCAGAGAGAGGGACAGTGGTAAAGTAAAGCACAGGGAAGCATTGTGAAGCGCAGAGAGAGGGACAGTGGTAAAGTAAAGGACAGGGAAGCATTGTGAAGCAGAGAGAGAGGGACAGTGGTAAATTAAAGCACAAGGAAGCATTGTGAAGCACAGAGAGAGGGGCAGTGGTAAGGTAAACAAAGCACAGGGAAGCATTGTGAAGCGCAGAGAGAGGGACAGTGGTAAAGTAAAGCACAGGGAAGCATTGTGAAGCGCAGAGAGAGGGACAGTGGTAAAGTAAAGGACAGGGAAGCATTGTGAAGCAGAGAGAGAGGGACAGTGGTAAAGTAAAGCACAGGGAAGCATTGTGAAGCACAGAGAGAGGGACAGTGGTAAAGTAAAGCACAGGGAAGCATTGTGAAGCGCAGAGAGAGGGACAGTGGTAAAGTAAAGGACAGGGAAGCATTGTGAAGCACAGAGAGAGGGACAGTGGTAAAGTAAAACACAGGGAAGCATTGTGAAGCACAGAGAGAGGGACAGTGGTAAAGTAAAGCACAGGGAAGCATTGTGAAGCGCAGAGAGAGGGACAGTGGTAAGGTAAAGCAAAGCACAGGGAAGCATTGTGAAGCGCAGAGAGAGGGACAGTGGTAAGGTAAAGCAAAGCACAGGGAAGCATTGTGAAGCGCAGAGAGAGGGACAGTGGTAAAGTAAAGCACAGGGAAGCATTGTGAAGCGCAGAGAGAGGGACAGTGGTAAAGTAAAGCACAGGGAAGCATTGTGAAGCGCAGAGAGAGGGACAGTGGTAAAGTAAAGGACAGGGAAGCATTGTGAAGCACAGAGAGAGGGACAGTGGTAAAGTAAAACACAGGGAAGCATTGTGAAGCGCAGAGAGAGGGACAGTGGTAAAGTAAAGCACAAGGAAGCATTGTGAAGCACAGAGAGAGGGACAGTGGTAAAGTAAAGGACAGGGAAGCATTGTGAAGCACAGAGAGAGGGACAGTGGTAAAGTAAAGCACAGAGAGAGGGACAGTGGTAAAGTAAAGCACAGAAAGAGGGACAGTGGTAAAGTAAAGCACAGGGCAGCATCGTGAAGCGCAGAGAGAGGGACAGTGGTAAAGTAAAGGACAGGGAAGCATTGTGAAGCACAGAGAGAGGGACAGTGGTAAAGTAAAACACAGGGAAGCATTGTGAAGCACAGAGAGAGGGACAGTGGTAAAGTAAAGCACAGAGAGAGGGACAGTGGTAAAGTAAAGCACAGGGCAGCATCGTGAAGCATAGAGAGAGGGACAGTGGTATAAGGCATAATTAAAAACAGGATAAGCCTTATAAACAGCGAAGTGTAATGAAACACAATGAAAGCTTGATAGATCATTGGAAAGCGTTGTTAAGCACAGATATGGTGCGAAAAATATTCATTCGTTATTTTATAAGTTCTGCAGTTTCCTTCCTACCAGGTTTCGCGTTGTTGTTTCCTTCAGAATTAACTGCCTGCCCGGAACTGTAAAAACACCGGTTTTCGCTGCAACACGGAAACAACGCCGCATTGGCAGACAGGAAATAGGGCAATACCTGGCTTCACTCGTATACTTAACATTGGAATAGGAGCCATTTTGGTTGAGGATAATATAAACCGCATTACAGAAAATATCCGCAAGATGGCACCAAAGGACAGATAATTATTGCAGCAACTCATAACTTTTTACACGACTTTTTTTTTTGTTTTCCTTTTACGATACTGTGTTTCGGCGTTTTCAATTCAACCCCCTTCACTATTATTATATTATATAAAAACAGAACTGTGTGATTGAACACTGCCTTTCAGATTTGAACGTAATCGCGCCTGCGAAACAAACTGCGAAATACTGGAGGGAATACAATCGCTACAGAATTCGGGACAAAAAATAAATAAATAAAAATGCTACAATAGTGAACTGGGAGCAAGCCCGCTGAGGTGAAGCATACACTGGACTAGCTCCCCTGAAAACAATATTTGTTAAGATCTCAAAAACCATAATAGTAACAAAACTAAACAAAAAAATATAGTTTTTTGCTGGTTTTGTGTCGTGAAGTTAATTTGGACGACACAAAACCAGCACTTGCATAGCACAAAGTACCGAGCCAGGTTTGGTTTAGTTCCGTTATGGTAAGGGGTGGGGGGTCTATGTGACGTCACTCGTGTCACTTGTACCGCTGGATTTTGGAGATACGGAGGTGAAAGTTCAGGACCTGGAATGCCGAGATGCTTCTGGTTTTCATTCCAGCTCAGCTCTTAATGACCTAATTGGATTGACTGGAAACCCTTAACCTTTCTTTCCTGGGACCGATACAAATTGTTAAATTGGTCCAATCAAGAACCCTGACCTATACCATCCCATACCATCAATGTGTATAACATCAACGCATCAATATGTTAAATTATAGGGCAATAAAAACAATTGGCCTATACCAGAGGTCAAGAGGAGCCCAATTTCAGCTCCATATTTCATCTCTACATTCAAACGTCTCACTTTGAAACTTGAAAAGTACATTTTAAATCCCAGCTTTTAATCAGTCAGAAATATAGTCTCAAATAACAAAGAAAAAGTCTTCATTCTAACCAGGAAGCACACTGCTCCCTTATTGTAGGAGATCGCTTTAGAAACACACGAGCGAGCGGTGACACTAAGCAGTTTTATTACACAGGAGGTAACGTTCCGGCCCATTTCCACCTCTGAATACAATTATTATATTTCCTAGAAGACACCAGGGCGACTTACAATTATTACAATATATCGCTTTATTTTTACATACAATTACCCATTTATACAGCTGGGTTTGTACTGGAGCAATCTAGGTAAAGTACCTGCCTGCTCAAGGATACAGCAGCTGTGTGTGCCTTCCCCCCACCTGGGTTTGAACCTACGACCCTCCGGTCAGGTCAGGAGTCCAGAGCCCTAACCACTACTCCACACTGCAGCCCTGAACTATCTTATTAATACAATGGTATCTAGTGCACTATATCTACTAGAAACAGTATCATGGTATATGAAATAAAAAGTACAATGCTATTCGGATCAAATTAAACAATACAAATTCAGATGTTTTTGCAGTTGACAGCTTTTCATTCAAGTTGAGGTCGGAAATGAGAAATTTGGGTGTAATCTTTGACAGATATCTTTCATTTGAACCTTATATTAGAAAGATAACCAAAGTGTCTTTTTTCATTTAAGAAATATTGCTAAGCTAAGGTACTTTCTCTCCATGCAAGGTGCAGAGAGGTTGATGCATGCTTTTATAACATCCAGACTAGATTACTGCAATGCTCTGCTCTCTTGTATTCCCAGATCAATCTTAACAAGAAGTACGATATATGATCACATTACCCTAGTACTGGCAGCCCTACACTGGCTCCCTGTAAAGTTCCGGGTTGATTTTAAGGTTATGTTTATTACATACAAAGCATTAAATGGTTTAGCTCCCTCGTATTTAAATGATATTTTAATCCCATACACACCTATATGACCACTGCGATCCCAGGACGCAGGACTGCTTACTGTCCCTAAGATTTTTAAAATGAACACAGGAGCTAGAGCATTTGGCTTTAGGGCTCCCGAACTATGGAATCAACTGCCAGTTTCTGTAAGGGAGGCACCAACTGTAGCGGTTTTCAAAACCCGATTGAAGACATATTGTCATAATCTGTCGTTCATATTTGAAATGTTATTACCTTGTATTGTACTGCATTTTATCTGTATAGTTTTGCATTTTTATATTTATTGTTGTTGTTTTTTGTACTCAACAAACCATTGCTGTTTAGTTCTGTTGTGAAGCGCCCTGTGACAGTTTATTGTGAAGGGCGCTTGTGGCGGAGTGTCCCGCCCCTTTGTTTATTACTGTTTTGATTTATGTGTTAATGCGACGGCGAAAGCCGTCCTTTATTATTATTATTATTATTATTATTATTATTATTATTATGATGATTATTATTATGATTATTACTATGATGATGATTATTATTATTATTATTATTATTATTATTATTATTATTATTATTTATGATTATGATTATGATTATTATTATTATTATTATTATGTATTGTTTGGCCAGACGAGCGAGACGCTGTCCGCCAGGTTATTGTTTTTATATTTTAAATACCTCGTGAGGATGCGTGGCTGATCAGCTATTGATTATTTAACAAGCTGACAGTCACGCATCCTTACTAATCCCGACTGTGCAGACTGTGGCCGAGGGGTAATAAGGTAATTTAATTAATAGCTAGTTAACCCCTCGGCCAGAATATAAAAAGCCTGTAGGTGTAAGAGATGAGATGTAAGTTTGGGGAGAAAGGAGAAAGGAGAAAGGCAATTGCTACATGTGCTGGTCACGCAACCAGCATACTATTTGTTTACTACTTGTTTGTTTGGCCCGTGTGCCCTTTTGTTTTGTGTTTGTTTAAATCTTCTGAGTATTGTTTAATAAAACGCTGGACGCCTTAGCGTCTCAGTTTGAGTCTGTGTTTCTGGTCTGACGTCACCACTTCAAGCCACCCTTTCACAGTGCTATATTAAATAAAGATTGATTGATTGACCTGCACTTTTTGTTCACAAATCTTTACTGCCATTCAAATATCGCCCAATTTACATTGTATACAGCAGAGTAATACGTTTCGATATGTATCCACAAAGGCTTTAACACAAACTCTTAAACTATTATTACTGGCACGTTTCTCTCTGAACAATAACATGCAAAGTTAACTCCACAAGGCCTATTCCCGAAGCAAATACTCTGGTTTGCTGTGTTTATTTTCCATCTCTCGCTTTAGCCTTTAACTGCTGCTGCGCACTGGATAAAGAGAAACATTGTTTTAAATTAGCGGGGATGAGAGAGAGAGAAAACAAACTAGTAGCACTGCTACTACTAGAAACTAAACGCAGTGGAAGTTAACAAACTGAATTCGAATGCGATCAGACTGCAGGCAGAATGAAATGCAGGTTCAATTAGAATCAGCAGAGAGCAATGCTGCACAATGATGTTTGTAACTCAACTCATGTGAGGGTAAAAAAAACAACGAAACAACTTTATTTGGTAATTCGTGTTTGATTAACAAAGAAAGAATGAAAGCAAGAAGGCAAATTGACTCAAAATATGTGTAAAGAGATATCACAGGGTGATAAAACAAAAACAAAAAAAAAACAAAAAACAGACGCCCAACAAATACGCTACAGATATCTCGCCAGCTCCCTGTATTATTATGATGATCTCAATTCAATGTTTTTTCATAAGTAGTGCCTGGTGCATAGGCAGCGCAGTGGCGGTTAGCGCTGTTGCCTGCCTCACAACCCCAGTGCCCTGGGTTCGATTCCCCGTCTCGGGGCGGCGGTCTATCTCTTTCTCTGGGTGTCTGTGTATGGAGATAGGATTTATTTCGCATTTAATCATCATTATCATGATTTATGCTACACAAAATCTCCATGATTGCTATGTGTGGACTTTCTTTCCAAGTGCAAAAAATGTCAAAACTGAACTTTAAAAGATAAAGATTCCTGATACTTGCTCTTTTGCAAAAGCTCCATATTGTAAACCCCTTCAATATAACACCCCTGCACTTTGTTCAACACACACAATGGCTGGCTTTCATTAGTATTAAAATATCTTCTATCTGGGACAGTGAAACACACACACACACACACGCAAAGAGAGGGGTCTGTAGTTTTGCATATTCGGGAGGGTCTATGTTAAAAAGTATAAGAGCAAATAATCTGAGTGGAATTCAGCTCACCCCTTGAGTGTTTGAAGAGTCTGCTGGACTGCATTACAATTGACAGGTAAGTGCAATTCCAAACTCCGCAGAGACATGCTACAGCAGTGGTTCTCAACCCTGGTCCTGGAGTACTTCCCCCTGCCTGCCTGCCTTGTTGTTTTTTGTTCCAACCGAGCTGCTCTCAATTGCTTCATTGAACTAATAATTTGCTTAATCTGAGTTTGTTTTATTGTGTAGCTTGGTGGTGGCCAGCCCTGGTCCTGGAGGTCTGGTGTCCCTCCTGGTTTTTGTTCCAACCGTGCCCTAAATTACTAACTAGACCAATTATTAACAATTATTGGATCAATTAAGTAATTTAGGGCACAGTTACAACAAAAGCCAGGAGGGGTACCGCTGGCCCTCCAGGACCTGGGCACCACTGGCCCTCCAGGACCAGGGCTGGGCACCGCTGGCCCTCCAGGACCTGGGCTGGGCACCGCTGGCCCTCCAGGACCAGGGCTGGGCACCGCTGGCCCTCCAGGACCAGGGCTGGGCACCGCTGGCCCTCCAGGACCAGGGCTGGGCACCACTGGCATTGCTTTATAAAAAGTTGGATCATTTAAGTTCCTCATACAATTTTTTTTTTATACTTACCTTGAAATCTCTCCCAAGTGTTTAAAATAATTCAAAAACTCAGATTAGGAAATTATGAGTTCAGTGAAGTAATTGAGAGCAGCTCAGTGGTTTAAACATAAACCAGCAGGGCAGGAGGGAAGGCAGGGAGGCAGGCAGGCAGGCAGGCGGGAAGGCAGGCAGGCAGGCAGGGAGGCAGGCAGGGAGGCAGGCAGGCAGGGAGGCAGGCAGGCAGGGAGGGAGGCAGGCAGGGAGGGAGGCAGGCAGGCAGACAGGCAGGAAGACAGGCAGGCAGGCAGGGAGGCAGGCAGGCAGGGAGGCAGGCAGACAGGCAGGCAGGCAGGCAGGCAGGCAGGCAGGCAGGGAGGCAGGCAGACAGGCAGGAAGGCAGGCAGGCAGGCAGGCAGGCAGGCAGGCAGGGAGGGAGGCAGGCAGGGAGGGAGGCAGACAGGCAGGCAGGCAGGAAGACAGGCAGGCAGGCAGGGAGGCAGGCAGGCAGGGAGGCAGGCAGACAGGCAGGCAGGCAGGAAGGCAGGCAGGCAGGCAGGCAGACAGGCAGGCAGACAGGCAGGAAGGCAGGCAGGCAGGCAGGGAGGCAGGCAGGCAGGGAGGGAGGCAGGCAGGCAGGCAGGCAGGCAGGCAGGGAGGCAGGCAGGCAGGGAGGGAGGCAGGCAGGCAGGCAGGGAGGCAGGCGGGAAGGCAGGCAGGGAGGCAGGCAGGGAGGCAGGAGGGAGGCGGGGGGGTTGTTGGGTTTACTCCACACAGTCTTACAAAATACGGGGCTTGAAGTTTTCTGTTTTTATTTTTGATCACTATTGTGATGTCCATATACAACTAAAGTAGCTGATTATTTTTTAAAAATGTTTTATTCATTTTTAGCATTACAGGGTTCCACACTCTAAATGAATAGGAAACATGTTGAATCATATATATATATATATATATATATATATATATATATATATACACACAGACTTGCTCAAATTTGTTGGTACCCCTCCACAAAAAACGAAGAATGCACAATTTTCTCTGAAATAACTTGAATATGACAAAAGTAATTGGCATCCACCATTGTTTATTCCATATTTAATAGAAATCAGACTTTGCTTTTGATTTTTTATTCAACATAATATTGTAAATAAGAAAACAAATGAAAATGGCATGGACAAAAATGATGGGACTGCTAACCTAATATTTTGTTGCACAACCTTTAGAGGCAATCACTGCAATCAAACGTTTTCTGTAGCTCTCAATGAGACTTCTGCACCTGTTAACAGGTAGTTTGGCCCACTCTTCCTGAGCAAACTGCTCCAGCTGTCTCAGGTTTGATGGGTGCCTTCTCCAGACTGCAAGTTTCAGCTCTTTCCATAGATGTTCGATAGGATTCAGATCAGGACTCATAGAAGGCCACTTCAGAATAGTCCAATGTTTTGTTCTTATCCATTCTTGGGTGCTTTTAGCTGTGTGTTTTGGGTCATTATCCTGTTGGAGGACCCATGACCTGCGACTGAGACACAGCTTTCTGACACTGGGCAGTAAGTTTCGCTCCAGATTGCCTTGATAGCCTTGAGATTTCATTGTGCCCTGCACAGATTCAAGGCACCCTGTGCCAGGTGCAGCAAAGCAGCCCCAAAACATAACCGAGCCTCCTCCATGTTTCACTGTAGGTATGGTGTTCTTTTCTTTGAAAGCTTCATTTTTTCGTCTGTGAACATAGAGCTGATGTGACTTGCCAAAAAGCTCCAGTTTTGACTCATCTGTCCAAAGGACATTCTCCCAGAAGGATTGTGGCTTGTCAATATGCATTTTAGCAAATTCCAGTCTGGCTTTTATATGTTTTTCTTTCAAAAGTGGAGTCCACCTGGGTCTTCTTCCATGGAGCCCACTTTCGCTCAAAAACAGACGGATGGTGCGATCACAAACTGACGTACCGTCACCTTGGAGTTCAGCTTGTATCTCTTTGGCAGTTATCCTTGGTTCTTTTTCTACCATTCGCACTATCCTTCTGTTCAATCTGGGGTTGATTTTCCTCTTGCGGCTGCGCCCAGGGAGGTTGGCTACAGTTCCATGGACCTTAAACTTCTTAATAATATTTGCAACTGTTGTCACAGGAACATCAAGCTGCTTGGAGATGGTCTTGTAGCCTTTACCTTTACCATGCTTGTCTATTATTTTCTTTCTGATCTCCTCAGACAACTCTCTCCTTTGCTTTCTCTGGTCCATGTTCAGTGTGGTGCACACAATGATACCAAACAGCAGTGACTACTTTTCTCCATTTAAATAGGCTGAATGACTGATTACAAGATTGGAGACATGTGTGATACTAATTAAAGAAACTAATTAGTTTGAAATATCACTATAATCCAATTATTTATTATCTTTTCTAAGGGGTACCAACAAATGTGTCCAGGCCATTTTAGAATATATTTGTAGAATAAGCAATAATTCATCTCTTTTCACAGCTTCTTTGCTTTATTCAATGACATACCAAAGGCATGCAAGTATACATGATAAAATAGCTTTTAATTTCATCACTTTTCAGGAGGAATGAAGCATTATTTCAATGAGCTGTAAGAGTACCAACAAATTTGAGCACGTCTGTATATATAAATATATATATATATATATATATATATATATATATATATATATATATATATATATATATATATATATATATATATATATATATATAAAGGGCTCAAGGACTAAAAACAGTTCACCATCACATGTAAGCAGCAGAGGTTAACAGCATGCAGTCATTTACAATGCATTTGATAACATGCAGTCATTTACAGTGCATTTGATCATTTCAAGGCTTAAAAACAACTATTGATTACAGGTTTAAAAGGGAGAGAGAGATGTAAAATAAACACTCAAAACATCAAGCCCTACATATATTCATTCTTTATTTTTTTAGTTCATTCTTTCTTTTATTCCTTGCCTGTTTTCTTTCTTTCTGTTATTCTTGCTTTCTCTTTTCTTCCTTTGTGCACTGATTAATCTACCAGTTAATCAAGTACAGCCCATATATTTTGATTGAGCGACAGCCCTGCTTGCTTTCCTTCCTTCTTTTTCTTTCTTTCTCTTTCTTTCTCTTTCTTTCTTTCTTTCTTCTAAAATCAATACATATGGTCACTATATACATGTTCCTAAGAGTATCTAAACTAACAAGACAGTGAAGAAGATGGCTGCATCCCTCTTGAAATTCTGCTTCCTTCTCCTATTGGCCACTCAGCTTGTGGCCCCTCAGGCCCCTAAACCGGTAAGTTTGTAATTTCCCTTTAGTGTTCAATTCACCACATTAAAAAAGAATAGCTTAATAACACAATACAGTACGAACAGGAACTGTCTTCAGTGCTAATTTAAGAGCCAGTTTAACTAAGAGCAAGTACAATATATATATATATATATATATATATATATAGTCAAACTCGTTTACAACATACCTGGTATATAACGTACACTCTGATATAATGTACCTGTATCGTGGGCCCAAATAAATATCGTATTAAATCCTTTTTAAAAAGCTTGTTTATTGCATACTCTTATAGTACATGCTTGCTGTTATTACGCACGCACACAGCACGTCTGTGCGGCGGATATTACGTGCTTGCTGTTTGAGCGTTGCTCTTGATTACAGTTCATGTACTGTATTAACATGGCGAGCGCTAAACAAGTGTCTATCTCACTCAAGGATAAACTCTACATTATCAGTGAAATCAAAAAGGGACGAAAGCAGGCACAATTATGTAGTAAACTGGGGTTGTCAAAAAGCACAGTGAATACGATATGGAAAAGTCGGGAGAAAATCCTGTCAGTGATTGATTCTTCAGTATGTGCACCTGCCTGTAAACAGGTGCACACTTCGATGTACGCTGAATTAGAAGACACGCTTCTCAAGTGGTTTAAACAATAAAGAGATGCATTAGTACCATTAGTACACACAAGCGATTGATGTTGTTAAATGTTTTGTGATGAGCCATTCCAAACTCTGCAGAGACATGCTACAGCAGTGGTTCTCAACCCTGATCCTGGAGTACTTCCCCCTGAGATCAGTTCATGGACTCAGTAGTTAAACTTGAAGAGCTAAAGTTTAAAAAGATCTTGTTGACACCAGATCTGCGTTAGTCCTCCGACAGCGCAACAGGTCTGGTTGGCTTCACTGTGTGGGGCTTGCAGTGTGACAGAAAGCCGGTGGCTTGACTTGACAGCTTGAAGCACGTTGTTGTTTCAGAGGACTCGAGTGCGCTTATCTGTCCCCAGCCTCTCCCAGCCGAGTCACTGTGGGGTTGCAGCAGTGGTGACACGGGGTCTTAAATAAACAATTGGCCAAATTAGGTACAAACGGGTGAAATAATTGCCGATTCAAAAAAAAAACTTGTCTGTTTATGCAAGTAGGAGATTTTGTGATCATTATAACTTTTTCCACTGCTCAAAATGTACTGTCTTTGAGTGGCGGCCAGTTTGTTTTTCTATTTTCAGAATTCTCCAATAGTGATGGACTTCGCAAAACAGTCCCTAGATGATCAATATGAAGGCTGCAGAGACAAAATGTTACAAAAAGTGCGAAAAGTTTACCTGAAGAAAGAATTGAAAAACAGCGAGAACTTTAGAAAGGCTTGGTCTATGGCTAAAATGGCAATGAAAAACAAACCTCTCAAAGGCCTGACGCCAGAACAAGCCACAGCTGTCTACGCTTACTCCACCAAACACATTTACACCAACTTCAACACAGCGATCAGAAACGGAGGCAGAAAGAATTACAAGGCGTTCCCGTTCAAGGCGCTGCATTTTTACTTAACTGATGCCATGAAGAAGCTGAAAACCAAATTTAAAAACTGTTATCATGTGTACAGGGGCGTTTCCAAGCCCACAAAAGTGAGTTTGGGTCAAATCATCCGCTTCGGCCAGTTCACCTCCACATCACAAAGCCTAAAGGTTGCAACAGGTTACGGGACAGGCAACTGTGTTTGTTATGAAAACCTGCCGAGGCACATCAATTGACGATTATTCGTGGTTCATTAAAAACGAAGAGGTCCTGGTGCCGCATTCGAGAGGTTCCAAGTGGTGGCCGTCAACGGGAATCAAATCAACCTGAAACCACTGCCAAAAACCAAAAGCATTTATAACTGTCTGGCAGGTAAGGAGAGATAGTTGGCTGTGTTGAGCATATGTGTGTGTCAGTGTGTGTAGGAGCTATAGCTTGGAAATTGCTGATTTGTATCCGGGCTATGCCATCGCCGGCTGTGGCCGGGACTTTCCAGGGGGCGACGCAAAATTCTCCAAGCGTTGCCTAGATGGGGAGTGCTGAAGTCGGCAGGGAAATCCCTGTCTCTACACTGCGGCGCACCAGTGACTCCTGTGGCGACCAGGTGTCTGTCTGCGAGCTGGCTCTCTTCTTGTCACTGGATCTGCGTTAGTCCTCTGAAGGCGTGATAGGTCTGGTTGGCTTCACTGTGTGGGGCTTGCAGTGTGAAAGAAAGAAAGCGGGTGGATTGATAGCTTGAAGCACATTTCGGAGGACTAAAGCTTGAGGGCTCTTGTCTTTGCCTCTCCCGAGTCACTGCCAGGGGGTTGCAGCAGCAGCAGCAGCGATGAGACACGGTCTTAAAACAATTGGGCATTCCAAATTGGGGAGAAAACGTGGTTAAAATAATTGCTGATTCCAAATAAAACAAAAATGTTAACTAGTAATTGCATTAGTTATGCAGGTTTTGTTTGAGAAACCTTAGCGTTACTTGAACAGTTTTTCCATGAATATAGTCTGTGTTTCACATTGCTACCCACTTGTCATTTATTTCTCTTTTTCATTGCAGTGCATAAAGGAAAGACACACGGGTGATAAGAACATAAGAAGAACATAAGAACATAAGAAAGTTTACAAACGAGAGGAGGCCATTCGGCCCATCTTGCTCGTTTGGTTGTTAGTAGCTTATTGATCCCAGAATCTCATCAAGCAGCTTCTTGAAGGATCCCAGGGTGTCAGCTTCAACAACATTACTGGGGAGTTGGTTCCAGACCCTCACAATTCTCTGTGTAAAAAAGTGCCTCCTATTTTCTGTTCTGAATGCCCCTTTATCTAATCTCCATTTATGACCCCTGGTCCTTTTTTCTTTTTTCAAGTCAAAGAAGTCCCCCGGGTTGACATTGTCTATACCTTTTAGGATTTTGAATGTTTGAATCAGATCGCCGCGTAGTCTTCTTTGTTCAAGACTGAATAGATTCAATTCTTTTAGCCTGTCTGCATACGACATGCCTTTTAAACCCGGGATAATTCTGGTTGCTCTTCTTTGCACTCTTTCTAGAGCAGCAATATCCTTTTTGTAACGAGGTGACCAGAACTGAACACAATATTCTAGGTGAGGTCTTACTAATGCATTGTAGAGTTTTAACATTACTTCTCTTGATTTAAATTCAACACTTCTCACAATATATCCAAGCATCTTGTTAGCCTTTTTTATAGCTTCCCCACATTGTCTAGACGAAGACATTTCTGAGTCAACATAAACTCCTAGGTCTTTTTCATAGTTCCCTTCTTCAATTTCACTATCTCCCATATGATATTTATAATGAACATTTTTATTGCCCGCATGCAATACTTTACACTTTTCTCTATTAAATTTCATTTGCCATGTGTCTGCCCAATTTTGAATGCGGTCTAGATCATTTTGAATGACCTTTGCTGCTTCAACAGTGTCTGCCACTCCTCCTATTTTTGTGTCATCTGCAAATTTAACGAGTTTGCTTACTATATCAGAGTCTAAATCATTAATGTAGATTAGGAATAGCAGAGGACCTAATACTGATCCCTGTGGTACACCACTGGTTACCTCACTCCATTTCGAGGTTTCTCCTCTAATCAGTACTTTCTGTTTTCTACATGTTAACCACTCCCTAATCCATGTGCATGCATTTCCTTGAATCCCTACTGCGTTCAGTTTGAGAATTAATCTTTTATGCGGGACTTTGTCAAAAGCTTTCTGGAAATCTAAATAGACCATGTCGTATGCTTTGCAGTTGTCCATTTTCAATGTTGCATCCTCAAAAAAGTCAAGTAGGTTAGTTAGACATGATCTCCCTTTCCTAAAACCATGCTGGCTGTCTCCCAGGATATTGTTACCATATAGGTAATTTTCCATTTTGGATCTTATTATAGTTTCCATAAGTTTACATATGTCAGAGTTGAGTCTACAGTCATGTGACACGAGTCATGTGACCAACGCAGGCTGCGCAATATAGATAGTCAATCTAAATGCATTCATTGTGGGCCATTTGCTGTGCGCTGTATAAACCATTTCAAATAGAGGGAGAGACACAAATTGACTTGTTTATTTTTGTTGTTTTTTTAAGTCAAAGACTTGGCAGCTTTTATAAGAGCAAAGCTACATTCAGAAATACAGGGTCCGTGTTTGAATGTTCAGAACATGAAATGTAAAAAAAAAAAAAGAAAAAGCATTGTATGGAGTCTCTCTCTCTCCGTGGCTTTTGATGTGGTCTTGCTTTCGTTTTCTTTCTGCAATAAAACAGCTTTTTGAGCATCATTCAAAAATCCCTTGTGCGTCTGTGTGGAGTTATTACTTTAACTATAGAGCATAATCTGGCATTCATGCACTTCACGGGTGGGAATATGACTCCCATTGCACAGCAGTTTCAATGAGAACCCCATTGCACAGCAGTTTCAACGAGTCTCCCTATTGCACAGCAGTTTCAACGAGACTCCCGTCGCACAGCATTTTCAATGAGACTCCTATTGCACAGCAGTTTCAACGAGACTCATATTTCACAGCAGTTTCAATGAGACTCCTATTGCACAGCAGTTTAAATGAGACTCCTATTGCACAGCAGTTTCAATGAGACTCCCTATTACACAGCAGTTTCAATGAGACTCCTATTGCACAGCAGTTTCAATGAGACTCATATTTCACAGCAGTTTCAATGAGACTCCTACTGCACAGCAGTTTCAATGAGACTCCCTATTTCACAGCAGTTTCAATGAGACTCCTATTGCACAGCATGTCAATGAGACTCATATTTCACAGTAGTTTCAATGAGACTCCTATTTCACAGCAGTTTTAGTGAGACTCCCTATTACAGAGCAGTTTCAATAAGACTCCCTATTGCACAGCAGTTTCAATGAGACTCATATTTCACAGCAGTTTCAATGAGACTCCTATTGTACAGCAGTTTCAATGAGACTCCCTATTGCACAGCAGTTTCAATGAGACTCATATTTCACAGTAGTTTCAATGAGACTCCTATTTCACAGCAGTTTCAATGAGACTCCCTATTACAGAGCAGTTTCAATGAGACTCCCTATTGCACAGCAGTTTCAATGAGACTTTCCTTTTTGTCAATCCTTCTAAGATGTTCGCTCATTATGGGATCAAACTGTGCCATCAGCTCTATCTGTCCAAGGAAGTTGCCATTATGGGGCTCAAAAAGTTTCTCTGAGTGTCCTCTTAATGCCTGGTTGCGTTCTGCTAAATGGCAAACAATGGCAATTATTCTGCTTAACATAGCCCTCCAGTGCTGTACTTCCAGGGCCTGTAATTCCTGACTGGCACTATCAATGGTTTTGCCAGATTTCAGCCGTTCATCTAATTCCCGCCAGCTCTGCATACTGGCACGGTGCGATTTGCCCTTTTCATGCTCTTTCAAGTGGCTATGAAGATTTATCCACGATCAAAATCCACTGCTGCTAAGAGCATATCTGGTCCCTCTTTCAAGCAGCTTGCAGCAGAAACAAAATACAGAATCACTGCTCACTGAGTAAACTAAGCACTTACGATGTATTTTCTCTCCGTTTTCCATTTTCTTTTGGTAATTCTCTTCAGTAAAACGACGTGGGACGTTGTCATCGTTTTGTGGGAAGTCAAAATCCTTAATTTGAACTTGCCCCCTTATGATCAACTGACATTTATTTTGGTCGGTAAGCTTGTCTTGCCAAAGCGCTGCGTCGTCCGAGAGAATGACAGTTTCACTCACCGCCGGCTCATCATTCGATTGTTGTTGCGAGGATTCGGGCGCGAGACGTCGGTGGAGCTGCTTCTTGTGAGCTCGTCGCTGTAACGTTATCCGGTAGGTCTGTGCTAACGGTGCTGCTGCAACAAGCTGAGGTGGTGGCATCACGAGGAGGACAAATATTTCCCACCTCCTCCTCGTCGGATGATTCCTTTGCAGTGTTACTCTTAAAGAAACTAGTGAGCTTCTGCAAACTTTCCTGTCGAGTTTTCGATTATTTTATCTTCTTTCGTTTTTGAGCTCCGCTAGGATACATGCTCTTCATTTTGCTTGATTTCACTGACTGAAGCTGGCCTAGTTACGGTAGCTCAAATGTGTCATGACGTGCGCTGAATGAAATTACCTTTTGTAAATATATAGAAGTGCAGACAGGGTGTGTGTGGTCTATGAAATCAAATGTGTATATTATTTTACTTCATCTGAGAAAATAAGGATTTTGTTGCAATTCAGGCAGTAATGTAACACTGCTACTAGGCAGCAGGGGGCCCCCTAGCCCCGCAGGGGGCCCCACGCAATTGCGTGTTTTGCGTGTTGGGAAACCACGCCCCTGGGTACAACGAGAGAGGGCGGTGCAGAGAAGGAGGGGGAGACGCTGCTAGGCAACCGGCTCGTGAACATTCCACTCAGCTGAGCAGAGACCGATAGGATTTAAAAATGCGAAAGTTCCGAACGGCGTCAGGTGCTTCGTTAAATTAACACACCGTTGCTGGCACTTTAATTTTTTAGATAACCATATTTTAAATACTCAAATAGCACTGTATTAAAAAAAAAAAAACGTATTTATAATACTGTAAGTATATTTGTTATGATATTAGACTAAACAAATGTGCTACAGTTTGGTGTATAATTTCTTTATTAAATGTTGTAGTATTTCTTTTTTAAATATTGTATTGTCTTCATAAAATAACATCCATACATTATCAGTTCATCTGCTAGAGTAATAACATCACAAATATTACTCGTCAGTAATTCATACACGCTGTGGTACCTTCAAGAAGTTGAAATGTAAGGCTAGATTAGAGTTTAACCAAATAAATAAATACATTAATAACGACATGAAACAAATACTTTTTGGCAGCTCATACGTATTTAAAATTACAAAATGCAACCTGTTTTAGAAATGGATTTATATACCAACTGCCATTTAAATCTAAATTATATTTATAATAGATGATTTCTAAAATCTAAAAGGGTAATATTAACTACAATCCCAGGGAAAGATTATAACGCAGGAAGACAAGTTATCTATATGTATTACACCATGTAACAATTTTTTTTTTTTTTTGGTTCCTGGGTAGTAAGTGTTATTTCCTAATTGCTTATGCCTCAAAAGTATAGAAAATGGCTATTATTCCCCACAAACTTTGCTTTTGTGACCAGGACAGTGATATTTTGAAATTTACCTATTTTCCAGAACATACCAGATAGATTCAGTGCTGAGTAAACTTGGAGTAACTTCTAGAACTTTACAGTAATATAAATAGTAGTATAAATACAGGGGCCTTAAGCCCACCAGTTCAGTTTAGTTCCAGCTGCCTAAGTGGATACATATCTGCATTTTTCTGAGATTGTATCAAGAGGCTGCAAGCATCCGGCAGACGCATTTTGCTATGTCTGCGGCCAATTTATCAAGACGAGTGAAAAAGTACTCCGTGGAAGCATCTGCTAAGATGTGTGAGGCCTACAAGGCATATTTCGGCATGCCTGTCGGGGATCAAGACAAAGCCTGGGCACCTCATTTCACCTGCGAGCACTGCAAAACAACTCTGGAAGGTAAGATGGACAATTGTTGCTCGGAATTTTATGTTATAAAATTTGTTAAAATTTTTTAAATTGTAAGTTTTTAATTTTAAAATGTTTTACAATTTTCAATGTTATTGAAAAAATATATATGAAAAATGTTGCGAGAATCTCTTACACATTAGTCATGGGTGAAATAAATGTATTTTTGTAGGATGGTACAGAGGGGAAAAGAGAGCCATGAAGTTCGCTATCCCAAGAATTTGGCGGGAATCCACTGACCACTCAAGCAACTGCTACTTCTGCTAGGTGGACCCTTCCAAGCAGACCGAGTTCTCTGTGGGGAGGAACAACGTTAAGTGGGAGCCACTGGTGGACCCCCGGAAGGTGCTGATGCCACCACTGCACATCAAATTGGGCCTTATGAAACAATTTGTCAGAGCTCTAGATAAGGAGTCGGCAGCCTTCAAGTACCTTCAAGACTTCTTCCCTAAGCTGTCTGAGGCAAAGGTCAAAGCCGGTGTCTTCGTCGTACCACAGATAAAGAAGTTCCTGGAGTGCAATGAATTCCCCAAGAAGCTCACTAGTAAGGAGAAAGCGGCTTGGAACAGCTTTGTCGCAGTGGTTCGGGGCTTCCTGGGCAATCACAAGGCCGAAAACTATGTGGAGCTGGTTGAGACTCTGGTGAAGAACTACGGCACAATGGGCTGTAGGATGTCCCTCAAAGTCCATATCCTTGATGCTCATCTTGATAAATTCAAGGAGAACATGGGAGCGTACTCGGAGGAGCAAGGCGAGCGCTTCCACCAGGATACACTGGACTTTGAACGCCGCTACCAAGGACAGTATAACAAGAACATGATGGGAGACTACATTTGAGGGCTGATTCGTGAAAGTGATTTACAGTATAATCGTAAATCTCGAAAAACTACTCACTTCTAAATCTTTTGTAGTCATTTTTGTATTACTTTAGTATAAATACATGTTAATTTGGATTCATATGTTGTTTTTTTCTGACTTTATGTGAACGAAAAGACACAAATTCGCCTGTTTTCTCATTGGAAATAGGTACATTTCAAAATATCACTGTCCTGGTCACAAAAGCAAAGTTTGTGGGGAATAATAGCCATTTTCTATACTTTTGAGGCATAAGCAATTAGGAAATAACACTTACTACCCAGGAACAAAAATTGTGTTACATAGTGTTATATACACACACACCATCACAGACTCTTTAGGAAATCAGGTAAAGTAGTCACAATGTTCTCTCAATGAAAGCCCATGACACAAGTTTTAAAGAAATACAGATCCCTTGGTTTTTATTATATTTACGGCTCTACCAGAAGGGGTGAGTGGCTGGAGACGCAGCTCTGCTCGACCCACAGCAGAGCAACCAAACAAATCAAAATAAACAAGCAAATAAACAAATAAAATAAACACTCCAAAACAAAGTAAAGGATAACTAGTTCTACAATATTACAGTTTTATCCCTCAATGTTAGAGGGTTAAACTCACCATTCAAACGCACCCGGGTCCTGGATCTCTTACGAAGGAAAAATGTTGACATAGCTCTTTGTGGCAATGTGCCCTGCCCCTGTGTGCATTTGTGTGTTACATGTTGTATGTTGCGTGTGGTGTGTTAAATGTTGTGTATAGTCATTGGTACACGGGATATAAACGGGTCTGTATAACACGAGTATTTAAAATGTATAATTGTATTTAGGCACGGGATTGCACATCACTGCACGTGCATTTAAAGTAATTAATATGTGAGCACGGGGTTGCATGTAATTCATTCACGTGCTGGGATTCAAGTGAATAATTAATTAGTAATTGAATCCCAGCACAACAGTATATACAGACACATTTTCATTCACTCGGGGTTGGGTGTTCGGAGAGAGAGGAGAAAGAAAGAAAGAAAGAAAGAAAGAAAGAAAGAAAGAAAGAAAGAAAGAAACGTTTGTTTTGCTTCACCCACCGTTTGTCTGTCTGTTTACTGTTTTAGTCCGTTTTTGTTCGTCTATTTATTTTGGCCTCAAGTGCCGTGTCCTGTTTTTGTGTTCTGTTTAAAGCTTTTATTTTGTTAATAAACGCTGAGTGCTACCATTTGCACTCAGCTTCTCATCACCACCGTCTGTGTGTGTTTCTCTCTCTGGTCTGAGTTCCTCCCTGCAGCCAGCCTGTCACATGTGGTGTCAGAACCGGGACGACAGCGCCTCCAGGACTCAGGCCAGAGCGGGAACCGCAGTTTTTTTTTGGAAAAACAAAAGGAAAAGAAATGGGGAGAAGAGGCTAGAGAGGAGCACAGGAGGGCAAAGGGAGAAAGGCAGAAGCAGGGCTGTGGTGTTTCGACTGTGGCCAAACTAGCCACACCACCATACCCTGCTCCGTCCACAGGACCCTTCAGGCAATGGCCCAAAGACTGGGATGGGGGGAGTGGTGCCCTGGCTGTGGGGCATATGGGCACACGTTGGCCCTATGCCCCATGCAGGATGAAGAAGAGGAGCCCTTGCTGCCTTGTCCTATGCCTGAATGGGAGGAGCCTGAGTGTCCACAGCCCAAGCGGGAGAAGCCTGAGTGTCCACAGCCCAAGCGGGAGGAGCCTAAGTGTCCACAGCCCAAGCGGGAGGAGCCAGAGCGTCCACAGCCCAAGCGGGAGGAGCCAGAGCGTCCACAGCCCAAGCGGGAGGAGCCAGAGCGTCCACAGCCCAAGCGGGAGGAGCCCGAACGTCCACAGCCCAAGCGGGAGGAACCAGAGCGTCCACAGCCCAAGCGGGAGGAGCCCGAACGTCCTACGCTTGAGTTGGAGGAGCCCGAACGTCCTACGCCTGAGTGGGAGGAGCCAGAACGTCCTACGCCTGAGTGGGGGGAGACCGAACGTCCATAGCCCATGAGGGGGGAGTACGTGCGTCCACAGCCCAAAAGGGAGGAGTCGGTGCGCCCACAGCCCAAAGAGGGAAGTCGGGGCTTCCACAGCCCTAGGACCCAAGCTGCCAGCAGAGGGAGAATGCCTGCTGGTTCCACCTCCACCAGCAGAAGAAGAATGCCTGCTGTCCCAATGTCCACCAGCAGAGGGAGAATGCCTGCTGGTTTCCCCTTCAGAGGCAGAGGATGAATACCTGCTGGTATCACTTCCCCCACCAGCAGAGGATGAATGCCTGCTGGTATCACTTTCCCCACCATCACGAGGAGAGGAGCGGGAGCTGCCTCTGCCTCCATCACCATCAGGGGGAGAGGAGCAGGAGTTGCCTCTCCCTTCACCAGAAGGACCAGGACTAGATGCTGGCGGTCCTCAGCAGCCCTTGCATAGGCTGCTGAGGGAAGCACGGGGAAGAACCGCCCGGCCGCAGAGGTCGAGAAGAGGGCCAACACCCGCACCCCAGCTTGTCCTGACTCCCTGCCTCGCTTCGCCCAAGGATGCCTGCCTCGCTTCGCCCAAGGATGCCTGCCTCGCTTCGCCCAAGGATGCCTGCCACGCTTCACCCAAGGATGCTTGCCACGCTTCGCCCAAGGATGCCTGTCTGGCATCGCCTGGGGCTGCCTGTCACGCCGCATCGCCTGGGGCTGCCTGTCGCTCCGCATAGCCTGGGGTTGCCAGCCGCTCCGCATCGCCTGGGGTTGCCAGCCGCTCCGCATCGCCTGGGGTTGCCAGCCGCTCTGCATCGCCTGGGGATGCCTGTTGCTCTGCATCGCAGCAGGAAGTACTGTGGCCGGAACCCCACCAAGGGGAGCTGCCGGCCACGAAGAAGGTGGGGGAGGTCAGGAGACCTGCTCCCACTGCAGCAGTTTCGCTGCTGGAGATCGTGGGGGAGGTCCGGAGACCTGCTCCCACTGCAGCTTCTTCGCTGCCGGAAGTACTGTGGTCGGAGCCCCACCAAGGGGAGCTACCGGCTACGAAGAAAGGGGGAGAGGTCAGGAGACCAGCATCCCCCACAGCAATTTCGCTGAAGGAGTGGACCAGCATGCTGTCAGCCGTGCCACTACCGGCAGGGGTGCTGACAGCATTGCCAGCCATGGGCCCACTGAAGCCTCCCTTCCCAGCCCGAGACTTTGTTCTGGACTGCTGGGTTTTTAAGGGGGGAGGTGGCCGTTGAGGCCATGTGTGCTGCGCACAAGGGGGGGTATATGTGGCAATGTGCCCCGCCCCTGTGTGCATTTGTGTGTTATATGTTGTATGTTGCGTGTGGTGTGTTAAATGTTGGTGTATAGTCATTGGTACACGGGACATAAACGGGTCTGTGTAACACGAGTATTTAAAATGTATAATTGTATTTAGGCACGGGATTGCACATCACTGCACGTGCATTTAAAGTAATTAATATGTGAGCACGGGGTTGCACGTAATTCATTCACGTGCTGGGATTCAAGTGAATAATTAATTAGTAATTGAATCCCAGCACAACAGTATATATAGACACATTTTCATTCACTCGGGGTTGGGTGTTCGTGAGTGGAGAACGGGAGAGAGAGAGGAGAAAGAAAGTAAGAGAAAGAAAGAAAGAAAGAAAGAAACGTTTGTTTTGCTTCACTCACCGTTTGTCTGTCTGTTTACTGTTTTAGTCCGTTTTTGTTTGTCTATTTATTTTGGCCTCAAGTGCCGTGTCCTGTTTTTGTGTTCTGTTTAAACCTTTTATTTTGTTAATAAACGCTGAGTGCTACCATTTGCACTCAGCTTCTCATCACCACTGTCTGTGTGTGTTTCTCTCTCTGGTCTGAGTTCCTCCCTGCAGCCAGCCTGTCACACTCTTCTACAGGAGACACATTTAAAGCCAAAGGATGCACCTCGACTCCAGAATAGTAGATATAAACTAATAGTTGCTTCTGGTGATGGCTCTCGAACAAAAGGTGTATTAATACTAATGAAACGAAGCATAAATCTAACATTTGAGAGAGTCAGCTCTGATCACAGTGGCAGATTAGCGTTCTGCTGTGCCTCCATTCAGGGTAAGAAAGTGGCGTTTGTCAGCATTTATGCACCCACTATTTTTGACCCTTTATTCTTCCCATGGCTTACCAAAGAACTATTACCACTGACAGAGTATTCACTGATTGTGGGGTCTGATATGAACACTTTTTTCGATTCCAAATTAGACAAATCCAATATCTCTATCTCTAATGCACAAGCATCGGCCTCTAAGGCACTCAGGCATTTTTCTAAAGATTTAATTTTAATCGACCTATGGCGCACACAAAATCCAACGGCAAGGGATTACACATACTTCTCTCCTTATCATAAAACATTTTCAAGGATCGATTATATTCTTTCCTCCCCTGAACTAAACCCTTTAACTGGGAACGTAGAGTTTCTCTCCCGTAGTCTTTCAGATCATAATGCAATTTTAACCACTTTCAATTTAGCATCGATCCAAAGTAAACCGGCCAGGTGGAGATTTAATATTACACTTCTCCAAAATGACGAATTTCTCTCACAACTTAAACCCAAACTGATTGAATTTATTAACTTTAACAAAGATTCGGTTTCTGACCCAGCACTGGTCTGGGCAGCTATCAAAGGTTTTGTACGCAACAATCCTATTTGGTTTTCCTCTCATCTTAAAAAATCTAAATTACAGTTAATTTCCCAATTAGAGCTAAGTTGTAGTAAACTGGAAAAGGCCCTAAAATCTAATTACACCAGGGATACTGAACTTAAATTAAAGGCAGAAAAGGCAGAACTTAATAATCTATTAAGGCAGCGAGTCGAGTTTCTTATGCATATCACCAAACATAAGTATTACTCTGAGGGAAGTCGGCCGAGCCGCCTCCTTGCCCTAACTCTTAAGCGTCAAGAAGGCAGATGCAATATTCAATCGATTAACTGCCCGGTGAAGGGCCCTACTTCAAACCCAAAAGATATTAACAAAACATTTAAATCCTTTTTTGCAAAATTATACTCCTCTGACAAACAGCTCTCCCCTGACCACTGCCAAGCCTTCCTAGAGGATTTGAATATGCCTAACATCTCTTCAGAGGAGGCAGAGCAGCTAGACTCTCCAATCTCAATAGATGAATTACATCAAGCTGTAAAAACCACTAAAAAAGGCAGCTCCCCTGGGATTGATGGTTTGCCGGCTGAGCTGTATCTAGCTTTGTGGGATACTCTGGGCCCAATCTGGTTATCTACCATAAATTCTGCAATCGCAAAGGGTCATTTTCACAGAGACTGTAATACTGCCCTAATCACATTGCTCCCTAAACCCGGCAAGAATCCCCAGGAATGCGCAAGTTACAGGCCTATTTCCTTAATCAATGCTGACATGAAAATGTACGCTCGGGTTATTGCTCGCCGTTTGGAGAAAGTTATCAATGGTTTGATTAATCCTGACCAAACCGGCTTTATTAAGGGTCGATTAGCATCCGACAATATCCAACGCTTATTACATGTTATTGTTGAAGCTGAAAAACTGAATTCACCGAGTGGGCTTTTATTTCTCGATGCTGAAAAAGCTTTTGACCGTTTGGAATGGCAGTATTTATGGTGCGTTTTAAAGAAATTTGCTTTCGGTCCAAATCTTATTAGAATGATACAAGTTCTGAACTCTAACCCTTCCGCGAGAGTTTCCACGGGTGGAAGC
Organism: Acipenser ruthenus; assembly: GCF_902713425.1. Lineage (NCBI taxonomy): Eukaryota > Metazoa > Chordata > Actinopteri > Acipenseriformes > Acipenseridae > Acipenser > Acipenser ruthenus. Next base: position 2,425,362 of record NC_081230.1, read on the forward strand.
CTTTCAGACTTATTTAGTATCTTTCGTGGATCCAGACAAGGGTGCCCTCTCTCCCCTCTACTCTTTGACTTGTCACTAGAGCCCTTAGCCCAATTTATCCGCCAAAGCTCCTTAGTTTCACCGGTGAAAATTGGATCGTCCTGCCACTCAATTTCACTATACGCCGATGACACACTTTTATATGTGTCTGATTTAGAGCGCTCTCTTCCAAATATACTTCCGATTTTTGAAGATTTCGGCTTAATAGCTGGTTACAAAATTAACTGGTCAAAATCAGTGTTAATGCTACTCAACGCGGAGGCAGGCAGAGTTAATATCCCCCCCATCATTCCAGTCTCACATCAAGTAACTTATTTGGGCATTGAGATACATCCCTCCATATCAACAATTGCTAAAAATAATTACACAAAAGTGCTAAAAAAAATTGAGGGGGATTTGAACAGATGGATGCTTCTACCAGCTTCAGTTCCTGCCTGTATTGCCTCGATTAAAATGAATATTCTCCCCCGTATTAATTTTATTAGTTCAATGCTCCCATTGCCTCCGCCAGCGGGCTACTGGTCAAAACTCGATTCCTTGTTGAGAAAATTCGTCTGGAATGGTAAACACTCTCGGATTAAATGGTCTTTATTACAACACAGTAAAGCACAAGGCGGTTGGGCCTGTCCAAATTTTAAATTTCATCACTGGTCTTTCTTACTACGTACACTAAACCATTGGATGAACCCAACTATGCAGGCATCTTGGAAGGAAATAGAACAGAAAATATTATCCCCAGTTAGAATACAAGATATACTGTTCTCTGGCCTTACTTACAAAAGGTGTTCCCTGCACTATGGCCCCATAACCACTTACACTGTGCAAACTTTCCGGGCAGTGGAAAGAACTTTGGGTCTTAATATTAAGTGGCACAGACACAGATTTGGAACAATGTTAATATTTTATCTGATGGTAAACCCCTTTCCTTTTTTTTATTTTAGACTGAGATCTGCTTTAAAAACATATGGGGTTCCCTGGGGCTCCAACTTAATCCGTCACCCAGTAGTGGATTGGGTCCTGGGGGCAGCACCTAAGGGCTTAGTCTCCCATATATATATAAGCATCTCACCGCACACTCCCCTGCCCCCCTCTCTTGTTCAAAACTATGGGAGAAGGATATAGCGCAATGGGGAGGGACTATAGACTGGGATGCGGTGTGGGGTAGTGTCTTTGGAGCATCCAAAGAATCCAAATCACCAATTTATTCACTTTAAAATATGCCACAGAACTTATTTGACCCCTCGTAAAAGGCATTTTATGGGGCTAGCCCCTCATCCTTGTTGTACTTTGTGCAACCTAGGAGTACCAGGCACTCTGATGCATATACTATGGGATTGCCCAGATGTTCAGCTTTTTTGGGGGCAGGTAGTCGATTCCATTTCTGCCATTATGGGGAGGTGCTTCCCACTGGACCCTGCCTTTCTTCTCCTGGGTGATGTTTCTAAATTTCCTCTCTCTGAGAATGAACATAAGACTGTGGCTGGCAAGTATGACTGCTGCAAAAAAAATGATTGTGCAGCGCTGGCTCCCTCCTCATCAACTCTCCTTGCGGCACTGGCTACAGGTGTTTTTAGACATAATTTTTTTGGAGATGTCCTCAGCCAGAGTCAACAGAGCTAAAGCTTACACTCTGCTGATGTGGAGGGACTTGGCAACTGCAATTAAGAAGTTACTATTGTTGTAATCAGTATGCACTGCTCATTTATTTGTCGTCAACCCACGTAACGAGGAGGTGGGAGGGGGCGGGGTGGGGTGGAGTGGGGTGAGGGAAATTTTTTCCAATGTTTTTCTGTTCACTTTGTATATAAATTTTCAATAAAAACTTAATTACAAAAAAAAAATCAAGTACATGCAAAAACATTTTAGTTTACCAAAAATATATATATATGTATATATACACCCCCCCCCCCCCCCCCGATTTTTATTACATTTCTACATGAATCATAGGAATGGACCTGGAAGAGTTCATTTTGATGGATTTCCGTCTACGGACGGAAAACTTTCACCCATGTGTTTACAGTCAGTGATGATCTACAAGCTTGTACTGATGCCACTTTGCCATATTTGAGTCGGGTGGGTTGAGGGCCATGACTAAATTGGGGGTGTTGATACGAGCAAATCCAGTAAACAATAATCTAAACATTTTGTGAAAGAAAAATGGAACGATGAGGTACCTGTTCTTGATATAGCTCTGAGAACAACCAAACTGCTTGTATTCATCTTCTTGCGTCGACCAAGGAGCGTAGGCATTGAAAAATCAGCAGAAGCAAGTGGAAACATGAACGGCTGAAGTGGGTCTAGGTTATCAGTAGCCTGATTTGCCTTGATAAATAAACATATTGAAATTAAAACTCTGAATAACACTGAGTTATACTTTAACACATGCATGTTCATACACTGTTTATTTAAATAAGGCTCTTGATAAAGGGATGACAAATATTTACATTTCATAGCAGTTTAAGTCATCCAAGGTTTTATTGAGACTCACCTGAGCTTGTTACCTATGAACTATGGTTAATTAAGCTCCCAGTAAAATCAAACTGATACTCAATGGGAGTCTTATCGCTCTCTCTTTCACATCTACATGTGTTGAATGAATCATTAATTACAAATAAAATTATATAGGAAATATGTTTTAATAGTGTAATTGCATTTAAATTCTTGCCACTCATTGTTAAGGGTTACCAGGAAGTCAATATTATATTGCAGTTCACCTGCCACGGAAATATGCCTGTATACATTATTTATTTAATTTTTTTTTTGAGAGAATTAAATCAATGTGCAATGAAAAACAACTTAATAATAGTTAAAGCAGAAATAGTGAATTTGAACAGTTTAGGGGTATTTATATGGTTGATGTATTATCACAAAAAAATCTTTGTCAGTAAAATAACAAAAACATATTTCTGCCTGGAACTATTTAAAAACTTTGCAGACATTATGGGTCAATTGCAACGTACCAAACATAGTCTGTGATGATCCTGTTCAAGTGGATTAACTTAGTACTGTGATAGATAAGACCAGCTTAGTACGCTTGCTCATCCTAAGCATTTACTGCCTAAAATGTTTTGCAGAGACAGATGCATTTTTCCCCTGAAATGACTAGTACATTATCTGAAAACGTTATTCCATACATTTCTTATGTCCGTAAGATCCGTGAGAATAGTCTCACACAATAAGGTAATATATATATAGGCCCTACATTTAAAATAGTAGGAGGCTGTGTGGTCCAGTGGTTAAAGAAAAGGGCTACCAAGAGCTGGTTACAAGCTTGTAACCAGGAGATCCCTGGTTCGAATCCCACCTCAGCCACTAACTCATTGTGTGACCCTGAGCAAGTCACTTCACCTCCTTGTGCTCTGTCTTTCGGGTGAGACGTAGTTGTAAGTGACTCTGCAGCTGATGCATAGTTCACACACCCTAGCCTCTGTAAGTCGCCTTGGATAAAGACGTCTGCTAAATATACTAATAATAATAAAATAAACTTTTTATGCATGTACCTTTGCTATTGTTTTCAGTTTAACGCAATAACATTTAAATGAATATGCTTTAACTATACACAACGAATGGTCTATTATCACACAATATGCAGCAATGTCATGTATGATCTGCCAGTTTGAAATGTGCACAAAAAGACATGAAATTTATTTTTTACTTAAATATGTTTGATGTAATAAAAATGCGTCTTTCTTTTTGTACAGGGATCCCTTTATATATTTGACGCTGAATTCCACAGATCGAATTAGTAAAGAAGGGTTTATACAGCGATGGCATGGGTGAAAGTGCCCAATGATCATTTTGACTGAAACTCCTGGGGCAAACCAATCTTTAGGCCGGGGATCTGAGGCCACCTAGGTCCCCCGAAGCTCTGGGGTTGTACATGCTCTCAAGATGCATTCTGAGCCACTTTGGACCACTTTCAGAAGAGCATTTGAACTTGACTTTGTAGAAAAAGAAATTCACATGTAGCTAGTTACAAGCATAGTTTTTGAAATACGTTGTTTGCTCCAGTACTTACTGATTTAGGTCCAATTTGGCTCCCGACCAACATTTTCTAGGGATATGGGGCAGCAGTGTGGAGTAGTGGTTAGGGCTCTGGACTCTTGACTGGAGGGTCGTGGGTTCAATCCCAGGTGGGGGACACTGCTGCTGTACCCTTGAGCAAGTTACTTTACCTAGATTGCTCTAGTAAAAACCCAACTGAATAAATGGGATATTGTATGTAAAAATAATGTGATATCTGTAAATTGCCCTGGATAAGGGCATCTGCTAAAAAATAAATAAGAAGAATTTTCTTTAATGAGGGGGTCAATATGTTTTATGATTTAGAATTCAGCACAACCACAGTATTTGTATACTGACCTTGTGTTTCTGAAGAACAAAAAAGAAAATTACGAAGCAATCTGTATTGTTAATATGTGAAGTAACGTTATTTGAAAAATAATTAGCGCTAGTTAAAATAAGTAAATAAAATGTCACGCATCATAGACGGAAAAGTTATATATTGACGTACATTATTCATATAAAAGTAAAGATGACATTTAAAAAATGTAGTGTTTTTAAAGTGAAGGTGCTGGAGCTGTGGTTTACGTTTCACGTACTGCACTTTAATGGTAAGTATACACTTCAAACTAAACAAATAGTACGCATTTCTCACATTGTCTCGCTCTGTCACTATCTCTCTCTCTCCAGTTCAAAACGAATGGATCACCACTTGACAGTTCAGGCATAACTAATCAGGCAGGCACGACTGTTTTGGTCTAGCTGGCAAACAGATACGTTTACATGCTGTTGCTGACCTCATGAAAAGTCGTGTTTCTGCAGCCATTCACGTTGAAAACGGCGCTTGCATTAATCACAGTACAAGCCATTTTACTGCTTTGGAAGTGCGAGTGCGGCTGCGATATCTTAATAGCAGCGCTCCTGTGTCATAAACTGCACGCATGTTGATAGATGGAATTCGCTGATTTAAAAATCGTTTATTTTTATATCAGTGATGCAGCTTCGAAAGTAGCAGGATTCGCTCCTCTGCCCTTTGCACACACCAGACCCCCGCCCTACCCCCCACCATTGTGTTTGGCATTTCAAATATGAACGGACCTGGAAGCCATTTTGATGGAATTCCGTCTACAGACGGAACCCTTTCACCCACGCTATGGCCAAAAGTTTTGCATCACCTAGAATTTTATGATCGAGACATAACTATATAAACATAATTTAGATCTTTAATTTAAATCATGTAATCAAAGAAACTACAAAATGATGTTGCAAAAGTCTACCGGAAGCCATACTACTCAAATTTCAAAATATATAGAAAAAATACTAAGCAGTATGTAATTTAATATATTAACGTAACATGACTGAGTAGGTTTCATTCAACGTTATAAAGCAAAATGGTTTAGTGTGATGCAAAACTTTTGGCCATCTGATTGGTATGCTGCAATCAAGTTATTACAGATTTGCAGGATTTTCTAGTCCGCATTACTAGTCCACTTGATGTGAACCAAAGCACTAGTACGCTGCAGTTGACCCAATATGTTTACAATAGCCCTGTTTATTGAACTGCACAATAATGAAAAAGACATCTTACCTGTAGTTTATAGGGCGTGAAGAAAGAATCCGAGCTTGCCATTGCATTGTTAAATACATCGAGAGACATGCTTCCACTGCTTGGACCAGTGTAATAACGGTTTGTGCTTTTCAGCACACTTTTAGGCTAGTAAAAGACCAAATAAAAAATGTCAACAATACAAACATTAAACTATCAATCACTGTTTATACCATGCAAAAAAAAAAATCTGCATGCATGTAGAGTTGCAGTAACCCACCGCTGACTTTTCCAAGTACTCCTCTACTCTTGTGACTGGTAGTTGCTACTAGTAGGCCACAGGTGCTACACTATATCTGACCAGAGCAAAACTGTGACAACGCTCGACTGATACGCTGGTATTTAAATACCTAAAATCACAAAGCGTTTCTACTTTAATCTCTGAATGACTGTGTTATCGTGTCGTATACCGTTACTTATACAGTATTTGCAATACTCCAATATAAAATAAAAAAAAAAAAACAATTCTCGAGAGAAATGTTCTGTCTTTGAACTTCAGATATGAAAATACGTCAGCATGAACTAAATATATTCATTCAAATTCACTTATTTACTTGTGTACATTACATAACAAATATTTGCCATTTACTTTCTCATTTAAAAAAAAAAAAAAAAAAAAATTCCGAGGCCACATTTTTTTGAGAGAAGCTTTGGTAACTATGTCTAAACTCTATACAGAGCCTCCGAAATGACTTACCTCCATGAATTATTCGAATTATAATACTGGTTCTTAATTTTCGTCGGATTTTACGTCGCTTGTGCTGTTATTGATGATAATTAATCAGTTTTGAGTACCATGATTCACTCTCTCCTCCTGCTCTCTCGTCTTCTTCGTCGAAGGCTGGCCGAGCTCGAGCGCGGCCGTTACATTTGGTCGGGGGCTCTCTCAAGCGGTTCTGTTCCGCGCGATGCCCTCACTCTCTCGCCCTGGCACCCACGTTCGCCGCGTCGTTATTGGCCAGCGGCAGCCCAGAGACAAGACAGCGGCTTCAGATAGGAGGGCAGGTGGCATACGTCACTGCTCAAGCTCCTCAGTGTAAAGTATAGACCACTTCCAAGTATGACATCGACTTTCAAAATGTCGATCACAGTATGTGATTATTATTATTTCCCATTATTTACAATAATTAGAATTTCTCATAGCTTATACGTTATTAATGTAATGTCGTGATTTGTATTGGATTTACTTTACACATGTTATGTGTTCCATACAGTTTTAATAATAATAATAATAATAATAATAATAATAATAATAATAATAATAATAATAATAATAATTTAAAAAATCAATATGGCTTTGGAAAGTTAACCTGTGGACTAAGGTGGTCCATTTAGTCTGCTTTAGTCTATTACTGTATATACAGGTTGAGTTTGAAAGACAATTATAAACACTTGTGATATGTAGCACAAACTTTTTTCCCTCCCATAAATGAGCTGCCCTTCACATGACAGGTATTTGTTATGCACATGCTTGACATCCCTGGCATATATTCTGTACTATATAAAAGCTGCAAGTTAGTTTAAATCATTATGGGCCAGACAGAACTTTGGTAACAGGCTTTGGTACAGAGCTAATAGAAGGCCCTCATTAGTCCTGCACTAATAATAAGATTACCAGATTTCCAGTGTGAAAAACAGGGACTGTGTGTGCGTGTGCGAGTGTGTGTGAAGCGCTTTGGGTCCTTTAGAAAGTGAATGCAGTATGGAGTAGTGGTTAGGGCTCTGGACTCTTGACCGGAGGGTTGTGGGTTCAATCCCCGGTGGGGACACTGCTTCTGTACCCTTGAACAAGGTACTTTACCTAGATTGCTCCAGTAAAAACCCAACTGTATAAATGGGTAATTGTATATAAAAATAAGGTGTAAAAAATAATGTAATTGTATGTAAAAATAATGTGATATCTTGTAACAATTGTAAGCCTGGATAAGTGCATCTGCTAAAAAATAAATATTAAATATTATTGTTGTTGTATTTCAATGACCGCATGATCTTTCTGAAGGTCACAGGTTCTCTGAAAGGACGTATTGTAAAGCATGTTGAGAATGTTGTAGGCACTTGTATATCATCTACTTGTTTGATATATAATCTCTTACCTGTGTAATACCTGCTAGGTGGGTTCTGTATCTGTAATCTCTTACCTGTGCAATACCCTGCTAGGTGGGTTCTGTATCTGTAATCTCTTACCTGTGTAATACCCTGCTAAATGGGTTCTGTATCTATAATCTCTTACCTGTGTAATACCCTGCTAGGTGGGTTCTGTATCTGTAATCTCTTACCTGTGTAATACCCTGCTAGGTGGGTTCTGTATCTGTAATCTCTTACCTGTGTAATACCCTGCTAGGTAGGTTCTGTATCTGTAACCTCTTACCTGTGTAATACCCTGCTAGGTGGGCTCTGTATCTGTAATCTCTTACCTGTGTAATACCCTGCTAGGTGGGCTGTGTATCTGTAACCTCTTACCTGTCTAATACCCTGCTAGGTGGGTTCTGTATCTGTAATCTCTTACCTGTGTAATACCCTGCTAGGTGGGTTCTGTATCTGTAATCTCTTACCTGTGTAATACCCTGCTAGGTGGGCTGTGTATCTGTAACCTCTTACCTGTGTAATACCCTGCTAGGTGGGCTGTGTATCTGTAACCTCTTACCTGTGTAATACCTGCTAGGTGGGTTCTGTATCTGTAATCTCTTACCTGTGTAATACCCTGCTAGGTGGGTTCTGTATCTGTAATCTCTTACCTGTGTAATACCCTGCTAGGTGGGTTCTGTATCTGTAATCTCTTACCTGTGTAATACCCTGCTAGGTGGGTTCTGTATCTGTAATCTCTTACCTGTGTAATACCCTGCTAGGTGGGTTCTGTATCTGTAATCTCTTACCTGTGTAATACCCTGCTAGGTGGGTTCTGTATCTGTAATCTCTTACCTGTGTAATACCCTGCTAGGTGGGCTGTGTATATGTAATCTCTTACCTGTGTAATACCCTGCTAGGTGGGTTCTGTATCTGTAATCTCTTACCTGTGTAATACCCTGCTAGGTAGGTTCTGTAACTGTAACCTCTTACCTGTGTAATACCCTGCTAGGTGGGTTCTGTATCTGTAATCTCTTACCTGTGTAATACCCTGATAGGTGGGTTCTGTATCTGTAATCTCTTACCTGTGTAATACCCTGCTAGGTGGGTTCTGTATCTGTAATCTCTTACCTGTGTAATACCCTGCTAGGTGGGCTGTGTATATGTAATCTCTTACCTGTGTAATACCCTGCTAGGTGGGCTGTGTATCTGTAATCTCTTACCTGTGTAATACCCTGCTAGGTGGGCTGTGTATCTGTAATCTCTTACCTGTGTAATACCCTGCTAGGTGGGTTCTGTATCTGTAATCTCTTACCTGTGTAATACCCTGATAGGTGGGTTCTGTATCTGTAATCTCTTACCTGTGTAATACCCTGCTAGGTGGGTTCTGTATCTGTAATCTCTTACCTGTGTAATACCCTGCTAGGTGGGTTCTGTATCTGTAATCTCTTACCTGTGTAATACCCTGCTAGGTGGGCTGTGTATATGTAATCTCTTACCTGTGTAATACCCTGCTAGGTGGGTTCTGTATCTGTAATCTCTTACCTGTGTAATACCCTGCTAGGTGGGCTGTGTATATGTAATCTGAAACAAAAACAATTTGGAAATGTAAAAAAACACCAAGTTATCAAAAGTGCCCAACCATTTAAAGTAGAGATATCAAAAACATAAGCCAAGTTGCAAAAAACCACTGGGGCAACCATCCCAGCACAAAGCAAATAGGCACAACTGTAAAACCGATGGGGGTCAAGGTTGCCCCAATTGTTTCTACTAACTTGGCTTGTGTTTTTCAGGCACAATAAAAGCAGATCAAATGCATGAAAAAAACAAGTCAAGTTCATAGAAACAATTGGGGCAACCGTCCCCCATCGGTTTTACAGCTGTGCCTATGGTTTCTTGAAACTTGACTTGAGGTTTTGATATCTCTATTTAAATGGCTGGGTAGTTTTGATAACTTGCCGTTTTTTCACATTTGCAATGTGTTTTTGTTTCAGATATACATATGCCTGGGGTCTGCAAAAAATACATTGGGAGAAAAAGGAGGAGGAGATGGACATTTTTACCTTCCTTTGGCGACTCATTTCTCTTACTGTATGACAGGTATTGACTTTTTTTCTACAGTTCACCTAAGAGTGTTGGGAACTACAAATTAAAAGTGAAATGGTGCTTCTGGCTGATTTACTTTTGCTGCTCCAATACCCTGACCACACGTAAACTCTCCGTGCTGTATAGAGAGAGTCACTGGCAGTTCTCACTCTTCGCAGGAACTACCATTCCTCTAGATGCTGGTATACAGGAGCAATGTCTGCAGGCTGTTCTCATGTATTATTGTAGGTGAGACTGGATCTGTCAGAGGGGATGGCAGGGTACACGTTTAGGGTTGGGGTTTGGGTTTGGGAAAGTGAACTTAAAATAAAGGTTTCAGTTGAAAGTGCCTGGATGTAGACTTACATGCAAAAAAACATACAGGGGGTAGACATACTAGGGGACAGACGGACATATATTTTCTGACACCGGTACTGGATGGATGGATGGATAGAGAGGGGGGTGATAGGGCATCGTTAGCAGGTCCAGGTTGTGTTTTTGGGGTTCAGTGCTGTGTTAAGCAGCAGATGAATGTGTTGGAGGTGTGGGAGAAGCAGCAACATTATTTGCACGTTGTCTCTGAACAGAGCATCAACACAGAAACCTCATCTTTACCATGAATCACTAATCAATGTGACTGACCCCCAAACAATCTCACTATAAAACACAATGGCTCTTCAGTCCTGGAGCCCCTACCCCTGCAACATTAATACCAGGCACACAAAACACACTCGCAACAAAAACTCTTTATTTTTTTACATTTTATTTCTCAGTAAACAGCAGCAAAATAATACAGTATTGTTAAAAATAATATAGAAAACACTTCCCTTGATATTGACTTGTAGATTTTGAGGCAGGGTGTGGTCTGGCTCTTGAAGCTCTCCTGGTATTAATAACGGGGCGCCCTGTTATAAGGAGAAGCATACTAAAGACGTTTTAGTAAAATCACCACTGTTCATTTTTAATAGGAAACACATGTGTACTTTACTGTGTATTTGTGAAAAATTGTATTGAAATTGGATCATCGGTTCTGCTCCTATTTAGAGAAAAGCAAAGCACACTATTGGCCTGTTTCTGATGTCTGTCATTATTGATTTACATTCCGCACATGAATGTGCACAATAGCACCCAAAGAAGAACCCAACTTTAAGTGTACAAGAGTTTATCCATATCTGATCATCGGCTCTACTTCTCTTGTGAGAGCTTCAAGAACATATGATTGTTCTGGTGTTCAGTGGCAAGACCTGGAAGATGAAGGTCAAAGTGTTTCCAAAATCATTGTACAGCACCTTGTTTATCTGGGTGACAATCTGTGTGTTACACCTTGTGTGTGAGCTGCATGTGAAGGACAGACCTAAAGAAGCGTGTCTGTATGTTGCCAGCATCTTGCTTCACTTGACTGCAAATAAAGACAAAGAGCGGAGACAGACAGACACGCAGACAGAGACAGACAGCCTCCCTGGAGTGGAGACAGAGACAGAGACAGCCTCCCTGGAGCAGAGACAGAGACAGAGACAGCCTCCCTGGAGTGGAGAAAGAGACAGAGACAGCCTCCCTGGAGCAGAGACAGAGACAGAGACAGCCTCCCTGGAGCGGAGACAGAGACAGAGACAGCCTCCCTGGAGTGGAGACAGAGACAGAGACAGCCTCCCTGGAGTGGAGACAGACAGAGACAGCCTCCCTGGAACGGAGACAGACAGACAAAGCATTTGTTCCATTGCTCACATTTGAATTTTAACCAGCAATGTCCCTTTATCACCCGACAGGCTTACATTGTACTTGGCTTGGAAATGAATATGAATTTAGCAATAAATCACATCAGAATTCAACAGCTTACACTAATTGTCCTGCGCCTTCATGAGTTAAGCTTAATCACTTAATATAACTGCAATATCTTAAGATAGCTAAAAATAACAAATCAATCATTTTAAACCTGGCTTTACCCATCATACTAATAACAACAAAAAAGAATAGCAATGGAAACACTACTTGTGCAGCAGGGCTAGTGAATTATTTCAAACCTGCATTGTACATTTCTGTACCTCCAAATTTGAACAACATCTTAACACAGAAAACAATGTGAACAATATACCTGCAGGAGTTGATTATAACCTTAATTAACACATCTTCAACTCTAAGTCAGTAATTGTAATACCAAGTTTGATGACAACTGGATAAGTGATGCTCCAGAAATTCAACAAAAATCAAAGAATCCATGACACCCATGACCAATGTGACTTAATCCCAGCCTTAGTTATTACTGCTGTATATTATAAATATATTAGTCATAAAAAAAATTTTAAAAAAAGATTGTTGTATTTAAATTCATAATTAATTGTATTATTTTCAGGGGAAAAAATGTTGGTGCACTGCCTATTTAATGCATCCCAAAATCAATCAATCAATCTATATTTTATATAGCGCCTTTCATAGTGGACCACCATCACAACGCGCTTCACAAGATGCAGATGTATACTGTAACGGAGCCCTACGGCTCTGGTTTGTTTTCACACAGCAGACCCAGACACAGAACGTAAAGTTTAGCGTCATTGCACACTTTTATTATTTACAAAAATAAACAAAACACAAAAACTCCCACATGGAGTACTAACTAAACTTTTTATTTCAGTACTAACTAACATCGGACAGCTAAGCTGTTTACCGATAAAAAAAACAAAAAAAACTTTACAAGCACAGACAACAAAAAGGTTTAGACACTGCCTTTCTTTTTAAAGCACACAGGTCTGTTCACACTGACCGCCTCTTTCCTTCTTACAGACGGCCTTGAACACACATTTTATCCCGTTGATATACCTGCCTGCTAATCACACGCAGGTGACGTTCATTATCTCGTCCTGTGGCATTTTGGGGGACGTAGTCCTTTCCCCCCTCCTGGACTACATATTTCTCTCTTCCTCCCCCAAGTCTGCCACTATATATATATATATATATATATATAGGTATTTTTATATGTATATAAAATATAGCAACATAAAATATAATAAAAGGTAAATATTTCTATAAATGCTTAACTGAATAGGTCAGTGCAAATACATCCGGTGCAATTTCTCAGTCAGGACATCGAAACGCTGTTGAACATCAGTCGCAAAAAAACTACGGAGAGTTTTCTTATCTTAACGCATAATGACAAGGTGATGTGCTTTTATTTTCAAATTAGAATATAATTAATTATAATTAGAATTACAAATTAGATATAATTAATTGTAGTCAAACGTACATTTTTTGCACACTGGATATAGACTTTTGATTGGGAGTTAGTGTTCGGTACAACAGGCCTGTGTCAATTTACAGTGTAATACCATTGAAATTTTAACATAAACTACGGTACGACTCAATAATAGCTTTAAGATGATAATTAAGTTATCTGGGACACCAAGATATTTAGTAAGCAAGTCGTTTCAGTAGGGTAAAAGGGACAACATTATACTGGGGATGAATAGCACGGGGAGAACACATGGCAGAGTTCTTGCGGCCGGCATTTCGGATAAAGACTTCATTTAAATACAAAAGTCTAACGGTGCAATCGGCACCCTAATTTCACATTGGATTATCGTACAGGCATTTATCAACGATAATCGATGCATTGATGTTTTATTTTTCAAAATAAAGAACAAACAGTAGTTTTTATTTAGCAGAAGATCCAATAACTAAGAACACTGTTTTGCATAATAGTTAAACAAAAAGAACAACTTACAATCAAATTAGAACACTTCCGATTATAAAAAAATAAATACAAAGGATTTGAGTTTTTAACAACTGAAGAGAATGAGTGTATCCGCTTCAGATGTCCCTTTGACATTGTAATAATAATAAAAATACTAGATTTTAACAGAAGTCATTTCCATCTGAACTATGGCTGTTCATTACTGTTAACATTTTATGTCCAAAAGCAAAACATTTGAATTAATCTCACAAATCCTGACTAATTTAACTATCATACTAAATTCAGCTTCTTTTTATATAATATTGGCATATAAACCAAACACGACATTCTTAGAAACAAAAGAAGGTAAATCTGTAGATTTAATAGATTAAAAAAAAAATGTATTGCCTTAATGTTTAAATAAAAAAAGCGTGAATTTGGCTTTTCCAACGTGAATGTAGAGGCCTAAAGTGTGTATCCTAGCAACATGCTAATCTACCATACTAGCACTAAAAGAAGCGCACTCTCACCCTAAAGGTTTTAATGCAAACCAGCAAACTGAGTTCTAATTTGATACATCGATTTACCAATATGTAATCGAAGCTTTGGAAATTTAATGACAGATGATCAAAAAATCGATGGTTCGATTAATTGTTGCACCCGTAGAAAAGTCTGATCCAAAAATGACCACTTTAGAGTAAAGTTCTCATAACTTCCTATAAGCAACCCCCCCCCCCCGGTTTCTTTTCAACACGAGACCAGAACAACACTGAATCCTACTTCAGTAAAAAGCCACGTCATATGAATTGTGAATGAAAAAATAACCTTCCATTGGGGCTAGGCTACCGAACAACCCAACAAGGAAACTAAATACTCTTCAAAACCCTGATTAAAAGTTGTTTAAGGGAATCTGGTGCGATTTGTTCTTTAAACAAACACTTTGAAAACCACAACATTTTTACCAATTTCACCATTTCCAACACACTTCTCAACAGATCTGTTTCAACTGCAAAAACCTTGTACCTGCCGAGTCCCATTCACAAACTTTAAAGAAATGTTTTAAGAAATGTTTCGTAAAGGTGTTTTAAAAAACAAAATATTTTGACTAATTCAATCAAGTTTGCATTTCATGAAATCACATTTGCAACTGCTTTTGAGAGTTTAATCTTGTTTTTTAAAGCACTGTTTAACCTCAGAGAATCTAAAAAAAAAAATTAAAAAAAAAAAAAGAATTTCTAAACTATTCCTTCAAGTGTTGCTATTAGGATCGAAAGAGGGTCACACCTAATGTTAAAAAACAAGAAACTGCAATGCTTAAAGATGCGTCTTTAGCAAACATGTCCATTTATGTTTTGTAATAATTATTTTTAAAAATTCACATCATTGCAGGTTAATGAAGTATATAATTAACTGTTGTAAACACATTCAGACAGCTGTATATACTGACTGAGTTTCTCAAACTACAGGGTGTCAACACAAACTGCCTTTAAGTATAATATGTTTTCATATTCTATATAAAATATATACTGAATTCATATTCCAGTAGGCTGACAATGTTGTCGTGTTTAAATTATTCAAATATTCTATTATACATGGAAAATACACAGGACAAAAAATTCCACTTACTTTCCAGCTCTGTCTATAGTTGTTGAACTGATATTTCAAGAGTTTGTTCCTGATTAAAATTACAGAGAGACTTCCTCATTTCAGTTTCTATGAAGGTTCCTGCATTGTTTCAACATATGACCTGTCAAACCTCGCCTCTGTTTAACCCTTTAGGCTTTGTACAGGCAACACTGACCATTTTAATTTTAAAATGGTCATTTTACAGTAATATACCCCTGTAATAGGGCGAGCAGCCCTGAACAGGGTTTGTTTATTTTAGAACGGGGTTTCCCCCTCCGCCCCTGTGTTTATTTTGTATTTTGATTATTATTATTATTGTCGTTATGATTTATTATTGTATTTGTAAATATGACGGTGAAACGCGGAAGCCAACCCATTGAACAAAGAAAACATATAAACTGATCAAAGATATATAGTGAAGCCACTGTTTAGATCATTAAAAAAATAGCTTAAATTGTCAATGAATTTCCCATCAAATGTTTTTAAACTTGCAAACATGCACATAGTCTGTAGCAGCAGGTGAGTAAGATAACTTCAGCAATGGGGGTTTCACATCTTCAACAGCCACAGAACTTCCCCTTCACTCTTAACAATAACATGTGACTGATACTGCAGGTCTTTCCACAAATTATACATCAAAATAAAACTGACAGTTTCAGATGACTAGAGATTGAGATCTGGGACTTTTGTTTCGTGTTCCTCAAACCATTTTCACACAGCGTAATAAACCAATCACTGAGACAAACGAATGAATAATAAAGGCACAACTCGGATGAATTATACAATGAATAAACCACCTTTCTCATGAGCGCAAGAAAATAAAAATCAAATAATCCTCAACACATTGATTAAAAGCTTTACACAGGAATTTGGTGTGATTCTCCCTTTCAAACAAACGACTGAAAAACCAGAGCTTAGCTGCAATATATATATATATATATATATATATATATATATATATATATATATATATATATATATAGCCTATATATTACACTAACTATCTTCATCTGTTATTCTAGACGCAAGAGATGTCATCGCAGACGCGTGACACCTTATCCAGCTCCTCACAGCAACATTTCCCAGGTGAGTACTGTAAGGTGTGTGTGTATATGTATATATACAGTATATATACACTGTGCTAAACAGATACACGCTTCTTTCTTGTCCTCGCCCGCCAGTTCACTTCACGTTGCTTTTCCCATGGTTATACAAAAGCATTTACCATACCTCTCTGGTCTATGCTATAGATATATGCTTTATTACACTTTGCCATGCATTTTTTACTATGGGAAACCTTTATCAGGGCACTTTTAACACATTTAGCACAAACATGTTATTAAACCAGTACGAAAGGGGCCTGTCATTTAAAAAAAGCCCTGTATTCAACTTCAGTAAAGAGAGAGACCAGTCTGACTGACAGTTTGCATTGTTTAGACCAGGGGTGAGCAACCCTGGTCCTGGAGTGCCACAGACACTTCTGGTTTTTGTTTTACCCAAGCCCAGTGTTACAATGGCGTGATACCCCAATCCTCTGCCAGTGTTACAATGGCATGAGACTCCAATCCTCTGCCAGTGTTACAATGGCATGAGACCCCAATCCTCTGCCAGTGTTACAATGGCATGAGACCCCAATCCTCTGCCAGTGTTACAATGGCATGAGACCCCAATCCTCTGCCAGTGTTACAATGGCATGAGACCCCAATCCTCTGCCAGTGTTACAATGGCATGAGACCCCAATCCTCTGCCAGTGTTACAATGGCATGAGACCCCAATCCTCTGCCAGTGTTACAATGGCATGAGACCCCAATCCTCTGCCAGTGTTACAATGGCATGAGACCCCAATCCTCTGCCAGTGTTACAATGGCATGAGACCCCAATCCTCTGGTAAAGATAGACTGTCCTGGGGACACATTGGGGGAAACATGGGGCACAATGTTACACATTCTCCAGCTAGCGTCTTCATTTGTGCAATGCTCTATTTGTGGAAATCACTATGATCTATACAAGAGTGACAACATTCCAAAGAAATGTACAGCAGACATACACAACACATAAAGGAGAGGTCCCCTTCCTTGTAGCAGAGGGAGCAATGTGGAGACACAACCATTTTGAATGTTGTTTGGCATTTAAAATATATGTGAGACACAGAAAGCAGTGCTCTTGTAACTAGTAATATCAGTGACCTTTATGAAAAGACAGGCCATTGTCCTGTTTACAGAACTTATCAATAGTGAGATTTAAGGATTACATAGCAAAGGAATTTAGCAGGTACTGCGTTTTTAAATAATCATCAGATTTGTTTTGTTAAGTAGTTCAATTATCCCGCTTCATTTAACAAATCACAAATAAACGCTATTCCTCCATTCCCTATTTTAGACAAAATGACTTCTTTTCTGGATAATATAAATAATTATACTGATGTGAGGGGAACAAGCAACTCATTTTGAGCTTTTATATGAACACGTGAGACTTTGATATGTATTGCATCAGTAATTGCAGGACAGTAAACACACATTCTTTGAATATTAGACCTGGAATCCATTATTATCAGACGCTTGCCCATATACTTTATTTTAAACAGTCGTTAATAATGGGCAGCTACCCTTTCTCACCTACGCACAGCTGTCACTTGCCACCGGGCAGGTTTACCTGGTTTAGCTGGTCTGATCTGCCCCTGATTACATTTATCAGTGAATCCATCAAATATTCAAATTCTTCAGTGCTTTATCACACTGCCATGCTTTTACTATGGGAGGCTTTTATGAGGGCACTTTTAACACATGTAGCCCAAACATTCATGATCGAAAGCCAGATAAAAAAACATGTTCTTAAAAAAAAAAACCCAGTGCAGCCTGTCATTAATGGGCAGAACCCTTTCCTGCCTACACACAGCAGAGTCACCTGGCAGGTTTAGCTGCTCTGCTAAACGAAACAATAAATCTGACTTTAAAGTGTACCTAACACAGGTCTCAAATGTGCAGTTTATTGTAAACACGTATTATTATTATTATTATTATTATTATTATTATTATTATTATTATTATTATTATTAAAAGGCACAGCAATTTACCTTAACATGTAGTATCAGATATCAGCTTTTAAAATGAAATGACATGTTTGCTGTAACATGTGTTTCTTATAAAAACTGCACATCTGGGACCTCTGTAGCTAATGGAAGTGCAGAATGGAGTGCATAATATTACCTTCGGGATTAGCTGTGATCTCGGATTGCGGAATATTACTTGAGGGATCGTTGTCCAAGATAATTGCAACCCATCATCCGAGGTTTCAACTCTCAATAGTGCTGAAAGTTACTAAAATAAACGTAATAATTTAAAAGACAAACGACACTGAGAAAGACTCCTAGTCGAAACGTTACATTTCATTATTTAGTTTCGTTAAGTGCTGGATTTCTCCACATTGTGGATGAATATATTTTAGTGTATGACTCCTATAGCAGAATTACGAATTGTATTCGGTACATAAGCAACCTACACATAGTTCTTCAGCACAATGGCTTCTTGCTATTTGTATTTCCAGTGAGATAAAAACTATTTTGTGGCTACATTTCCACAAGATATTTTTATGATATGATAAGTTAGTGACCAGATCTTTTTTTCATTGCAACGCAAGTATATTCAATCGCAAAGACGTCGCCCCGGGTACTCGGGAGTAAGGACTCCAACGAGAGCATGGCAGGTAAACCTATTTTACACACTGGCCTTTAATAGCGCAGCAGCCCAAACTCACAACTAGCTAACTCTGCCCCTGTGAACCTGTGCTGATCATTGCCTTATCCCACCCACATGGGAGTCAACCTCCTATCACAGCCCAAATAAAACATGCGGAAAACACCCATTGGACCCTCACCTATCAATCACTGCCCCGTTCCGTGCCCATCCGAAGGACGGAGCACAAGGTGGTTCACTGACTTGCTAGTCAAGATTTGAACTTCCGATTGGCCGGATTATTAAACTTGCATGAAACTTGCAGCCTTTGTTAACACTTACATAATTATTTAATATCACTGTAGAATACAATTAGATATGCTTGTGTAGAAATGTGAATTGTATTCGGTACACAGGGAGCCTACACATAGTGCTTAAGAGGAATATGACAGAAATACGGTACATCACGGTTTCTCATGACACATACTCTATAAATACAGCAGCTGTAACCCTGTTTCTTTGAATATTCCCAGACTCGCATCAGTCCAGCAGTGGGATCTGGAGGGACATCAGGAGTCCCACAGCAAGCCAGGGTGAACCAAGAGGTAAGCTTAGGAATGCAACATCCATATGAATTTCCACTGAGAATTGTGGTGCAGCTGCAGGAATAGTCATTAATAGTTATCGACTGTATATTATTATTTTTTTACCAATAATAATAACAATAATAATATACCTAATAAAATATTTAAATTACTACAGGAACTAGTTTACTTTTTTTCTGAAACAGCAAAATGGCTTTGAAGCAGTAAACATTTAAATAAACACAATGACACTTAGAACACCTACTGACAGTTTGCATTGTTTAGATCAGGGGTGGGCAACCCTGGTCCTGGAGTGCCACAGACACTTCTGGTTTTTGTTTTACCCAAGCCCAGTGTTACAATGGCATGATACCCCAATCCTCTGCCAGTGTTACAATGGCATGAGACCCCAGTCCTCTGCCAGTGTTACAATGGCATGAGACCCCAATCCTCTGCCAGTGTTACAATGGCATGAGACCCCAATCCTCTGCCAGTGTTACAATGGCATGAGACCCCAATCCTCTGCCAGTGTTACAATGGCATGAGACCCCAATCCTCTGCCAGTGTTACAATGGCATGAGACCCCAATCCTCTGCCAGTGTTACAATGGCATGAGACCCCAATCCTCTGCCAGTGTTACAATGGCATGAGACCCCAATCCTCTGCCAGTGTTACAATGGCGTGAGACCCCAATCCTCTGCCAGTGTTACAATGGCATGAGACCCCAATCCTCTGCCAGTGTTACAATGGCATGAGACCCCAATCCTCTGCCAGTGTTACAATGGCGTGAGACCCCAATCCTCTGGTAAAGATAGACTGTCCTGGGGACACATTGGGGGAAACATGGGGCACAATGTTACACATTCTCCAGCTAGCGTCTTCATTTGTGCAATGCTCTATTTGTGGAAATCACTATGATCTATACAAGAGTGACAACATTCCAAAGAAATGTACAGCAGACATACACAACACATAAAGGAGAGGTCCCCTTCCTTGTAGCAGAGGGAGCAATGTGGAGACACAACCATTTTGAATGTTGTTTGGCATTTAAAATATATGTGGGACACAGAAAGCAGTGCTCTTGTAACTAGTAATATCAGTGACCTTTATGAAAAGACAGGCCATTGTCCTGTTTACAGAACTTATCAATAGTGAGATTTAAGGATTACATAGCAAAGGAATTTAGCAGGTACTGCGTTTTTAAATAATCATCAGATTTGTTTTGTTAAGTAGTTCAATTATCCCGCTTCATTTAACAAATCACAAATAAACGCTATTCCTCCATTCCCTATTTTAGACAAAATGACTTCTTTTCTGGATAATATAAATAATTATACTGATGTGAGGGGAACAAGCAACTCATTTTGAGCTTTTATATGAACACGTGAGACTTTGATATGTATTGCATCAGTAATTGCAGGACAGTAAACACACATTCTTTGAATATTAGACCTGGAATCCATTATTATCAGACGCTTGCCCATATACTTTATTTTAAACAGTCGTTAATAATGGGCAGCTACCCTTTCTCACCTACGCACAGCTGTCACTTGCCACCGGGCAGGTTTACCTGGTTTAGCTGGTCTGATCTGCCCCTGATTACATTTATCAGTGAATCCATCAAATATTCAAATTCTTCAGTGCTTTATCACACTGCCATGCTTTTACTATGGGAGGCTTTTATGAGGGCACTTTTAACACATGTAGCCCAAACATTCATGATCGAAAGCCAGATAAAAAAACATGTTCTTAAAAAAAAAAACCCAGTGCAGCCTGTCATTAATGGGCAGAACCCTTTCCTGCCTACACACAGCAGAGTCACCTGGCAGGTTTAGCTGCTCTGCTAAACGAAACAATAAATCTGACTTTAAAGTGTACCTAACACAGGTCTCAAATGTGCAGTTTATTGTAAACACGTATTATTATTATTATTAATATTATTATTATTATTATTATTATTATTATTAAAAGGCACAGCAATTTACCTTAACATGTAGTACCAGATATCAGCTTTTAAAATGAAATGACATGTTTGCTGTAACATGTGTTTCTTATAAAAACTGCACATCTGGGACCTCTGTAGCTAATGGAAGTGCAGAATGGAGTGCATAATATTACCTTCGGGATTAGCTGTGATCTCGGATTGCGGAATATTACTTGAGGGATCGTTGTCCAAGATAATTGCAACCCATCATCCGAGGTTTCAACTCTCAATAGTGCTGAAAGTTACTAAAATAAACGTAATAATTTAAAAGACAAACGACACTGAGAAAGACTCCTAGTCGAAACGTTACATTTCATTATTTAGTTTCGTTAAGTGCTGGATTTCTCCACATTGTGGATGAATATATTTTAGTGTATGACTCCTATAGCAGAATTACGAATTGTATTCGGTACATAAGCAACCTACACATAGTTCTTCAGCACAATGGCTTCTTGCTATTTGTATTTCCAGTGAGATAAAAACTATTTTGTGGCTACATTTCCACAAGATATTTTTATGATATGATAAGTTAGTGACCAGATCTTTTTTTCATTGCAACGCAAGTATATTCAATCGCAAAGACGTCGCCCCGGGTACTCGGGAGTAAGGACTCCAACGAGAGCATGGCAGGTAAACCTATTTTACACACTGGCCTTTAATAGCGCAGCAGCCCAAACTCACAACTAGCTAACTCTGCCCCTGTGAACCTGTGCTGATCATTGCCTTATCCCACCCACATGGGAGTCAACCTCCTATCACAGCCCAAATAAAACATGCGGAAAACACCCATTGGACCCTCACCTATCAATCACTGCCCCGTTCCGTGCCCATCCGAAGGACGGAGCACAAGGTGGTTCACTGACTTGCTAGTCAAGATTTGAACTTCCGATTGGCCGGATTATTAAACTTGCATGAAACTTGCAGCCTTTGTTAACACTTACATAATTATTTAATATCACTGTAGAATACAATTAGATATGCTTGTGTAGAAATGTGAATTGTATTCGGTACACAGGGAGCCTACACATAGTGCTTAAGAGGAATATGACAGAAATACGGTACATCACAGTTTCTCATGACACATACTCTATAAATACAGCAGCTGTAACCCTGTTTCTTTGAATATTCCCAGACTCGCATCAGTCCAGCAGTGGGATCTGGAGGGACATCAGGAGTCCCACAGCAAGCCAGGGCGAACCAAGAGGTAAGCTTAGGAATGCAACATCCATATGAATTTCCACTGAGAATTGTGGTGCAGCTGCAGGAACTCATTAATAGTTATCGACTGTATATTATTATTTTTTACCAATAATAATAACAATAATAATATACCTAATAAAATATGTAAATTACTACAGGAACTAGTTTACTTTTTTTCTGAAACAGCAAAATGGCTTTGAAGCAGTAAACATTTAAATAAACACAATGACACTTAGAACACCTACTGCTGGATTTAATTCAGCAGAAGTAGGATTTATTCTGGTGAAGCAGAGAAAAAAAGGCAACCGAAATATACTGTAGTTTAAGCTGCTGTCTGAAAAGTGAATCAGGAACCACAAAGCTTAGCTTCGCAACTCAGTAACACTCCGATATACAATACCTGCTAGGATACAAAAGGAATCAGTTTGCCCTGCCAGCAACTAACTTGCTTTTATACAAAGTGACTTACATAGGCTAGGGGGGTGAACTATGCATCAACAACTGCTGCTGCAGAATCACTTCCAATAGGACCTCGGTTTTACGTGTCATCCGAAGGAAGGAGCACAAGGAGGTTAAATGACTTGCTAGTCAGGATTTGAACCTCCGATTGGGACGATAATAACGCCAAGCCTCTAAAAAGCAGAAACCAAAAAATCCACAGGACTTCAATAGCGCAGCCACACCAGGTCATAGGTCAATGTCATGGTACCAAAAACAAGAGCCGGCAGTGTTAATAAAACAAACACGAGGCAAGTACCTCCAATAGTCTATGAGGATCTGACAGAAGCTTTGCAAAGTTACTCCAACAAGAGGCAACTGCGGCTCACTGCTTCAATCAGGAGGCTGTATGGACAGGTTTACTGTAATCAAGTAAATAATATTCCATTAGAAAAGTGATCGTCTATAGAGCATTGCTCAAAACCAGCTCAATGTTAATGCTTTTGTCTTCCAGGAGCCTATGGATGTGACTGGACATGAAGACAACTCAGCTGGCACCAATACCGTAAGGTTTCATCATAATTTTACTTTTAAAGATGCATGAACCTTGCACACTTTGTTAATACTTACATAATTTTTTAATATCACTGTAGAATACAATTAGATATGCTTGTGTAGAAATGTGAACTGTATTCGGTACACAGGGAGCCTACACATAGTGCTTAAGAAGAATATGACAGAAATACGGTACATCACGGTTTCTCATGACACATACTCTATAAATACAGCAGCTGTAACCCTGTTTCTTTGAATATTCCCAGACTCGCATCAGTCCAGCAGTGGGATCTGGAGGGACATCAGGAGTCCCACAGCAAGCCAGGGCGAACCAAGAGGTAAGCTTAGGAATGCAACATCCATATGAATTTCCACTGAGAATTGTGGTGCAGCTGCAGGAACTCATTAATAGTTATCGACTGTATATTATTATTTTTTACCAATAATAATAACAATAATAATATACCTAATAAAATATGTAAATTACTACAGGAACTAGTTTACTTTTTTTCTGAAACAGCAAAATGGCTTTGAAGCAGTAAACATTTAAATAAACACAATGACACTTAGAACACCTACTGCTGGATTTAATTCAGCAGAAGTAGGATTTATTCTGGTGAAGCAGAGAAAAAAAGGCAACCGAAATATACTGTAGTTTAAGCTGCTGTCTGAAAAGTGAATCAGGAACCACAAAGCTTAGCTTCGCAACTCAGTAACACTCCGATATACAATACCTGCTAGGATACAAAAGGAATCAGTTTGCCCTGCCAGCAACTAACTTGCTTTTATACAAAGTGACTTACATAGGCTAGGGGGGTGAACTATGCATCAACAACTGCTGCTGCAGAATCACTTCCAATAGGACCTCGGTTTTACGTGTCATCCGAAGGAAGGAGCACAAGGAGGTTAAATGACTTGCTAGTCAGGATTTGAACCTCCGATTGGGACGATAATAACGCCAAGCCTCTAAAAAGCAGAAACCAAAAAATCCACAGGACTTCAATAGCGCAGCCATACCAGGTCATAGGTCAATGTCATGGTACCAAAAACAAGAGCCGGCAGTGTTAATAAAACAAACACAAGGCAAGTACCTCCAATAGTCTATGAGGATCTGACAGAAGCTTTGCAAAGTTACTCCAACAAGAGGCAACTGCGGCTCACTGCTTCATTCAGGAGGCTGTATGGACAGGTTTACTGTAATCAAGTAAATAATATTCCATTAGAAAAGTGATCGTCTATAGAGCATTGCTCAAAACCAGCTCAATGTTAATGCTTTTGTCTTCCAGGAGCCTATGGATGTGACTGTGTGACTGAACAGGGAGACAACTCAACTGGCTTCTATCCCATAATGTTTCAGCAAAACATTTACTGTTGAGTTAACTTATACATTTTAACAGTAAAAAGTATTGAAACCCTGGATTTTTTTTCATTAATTCTTACATGGATAAAAATTACTTTTCTATAGAACTGTTTCCACCTTAGCTGTATTACTATGACAGCATTGAAACTGTACTCACATTAACACCAGAGAGAGAGAAAGAGAGAGAGAGAGAGAGAGAGAGAGAGAGAGAGAGAGAGAGAGAGAGAGAGAGAGAGAGAGAGAGAGAGAAAGACAGACGAGGGTATTTACAGAAACACAACCCATTTCAAACGCCTGCACTGCCAGTAACACTGCTAAAGTACTTGTTTCTATTTTCAATCTGGGTTGAGAACAATAGGACCGATCCTATAACATCCACACCTCTATGGGGCCCCAATACCACCAGAAGAGTGATGTGAGTTATTTTGTTCTGGGCTCTACCTGAAAAAAAGGAAGTGATGATAAGGAACAGCTAAACAATAGGAGGCTGTGTCTCGATGTGAGGGACAGGTGCTTCCACAAATTATACATCATCATAAAAAAACTGCCAGTTTGAGTTGACTGGGAATTACCATAAGCTTGATGCAAGTTATATTGTTCTGGGCTTCATCTGAAAATAGGGAAGTATAAGGTTTTATATACATTTGAACTATTTATATGTGCATTCTTGGCTGATTGCCAGGAGACAGTTAAGTAGAGAGAGAGGAGACAGGAGAGGGGAGACATGGGGAGCAGAGTGAAGCAATTCAAACAGGTTTCCAGTCTGGCGTCCAGTCCTGGGTCTCTCTCTAGCAGGGATGAAGTAGTGTGCTGGGATTCACTTGTGGACTAATGGGGAAGAGGCTGAGATCACTAAACAACCATTCAACTCACTGTCCTGAACTGACACAGTGTCACCACACCCACAGCATGCACAACAGCATTGCATATCAAATACAGCATCCACTAAATCCAGACCAGTAAAACTCAACCAGTATGGAGAGAAAAGCCACACACAGTACGGGGGATACATTCTTGTAAAAAATGACATTACAAAGTTTCATCAAATGGAGGAAGGTAGTTATGAAGACATAAATGAAAGTACAAACCTATATTGTGCTGCTCCCTATGCAAAATAAATAATACCAAATGCAAATGAGCAAAACACTTCCTTAAAAAAAAGTATTTATTTTTGCATGACTTCAGGAATCATCATCAATTGTATCAGACAGTTCTGTTAAAAATAAAATAAAACACTAAATAAATCATTTCTAACAGCCCTGCAGCTTTTTAGAACTACCTTTGTTACCAGTCTTTCTCACCTCCCCTGGCTGTGTTGGGGTTTTGCCATCTTGCCCAGTTTTCTTTCTCTCTCTCTCAGCCCCTCCCTCCTCGATCTCCCCCTCTCTTCACAAAGTGGTCTATCCTGGACTCCAGACTCTCATAGCAATGTCTCTCCAGCAGGGGGCAGTACTGGCGGGACCTGGATCCTTTGAGGAGACAGCACAGCAGGGTAGAGGAGTGACCTGGGAGGGAGAGTCAGTCAGTAAACACTCTACGCTACATCAGTCGATGAAAAGGGCCCAAGTCACAAAGCTTGAATCAGGAATCATTTAAAGACATCTGTCAAGTTTTGATGGATTCAGTAAAATGTTCTAAATTGTGGTTGGTTTCATGCATACAGAACTGTACTTGACTAATCAAAATAGATAATAAAAAAATAATGAGTTAAAGAAGATTTGTGCCATAAAATTAACCTAGAAACTAAAACTGAGAAAATGGTACATTCATACAACACATGCAGCAGGAAACAGCAGCTACATGCCTATAGTGCTGCCTTTGAAACAGCAGCTACATGCCTATAGTGCTGCCTTTGAAACAGCTGCATAGTAAAGAGCAGTAGAAAATACAAACAACTGGAATACCTTCAGCAGAAGAAATGGGGCAGTAATATATTAGGAAAGCTTAAACACAAAACAAATACAAAGTCACAGGGAAGTTAGCAATCCTGCCCGTTATAATACTCATTAATTGGTCTCACATCACAAAACATACATTTATATTATCTCTTTATAACAGGGACTGTTTCTGCTATACCTTTACTGATCATGCTGTAAATTATGAAGCTGGTGGAGCACAGAAACTTCGATTGCATCCACTTCTTCTGCGATTAGAATTTCTCTCAACACCACCTCCATTTTGGTTCTGCTCAGAACTGTTGTTTCTCATCATGCGCCTCACCGAATCCCCTGCATTTGTGCCTCCCAGTGAGCTTAGGTAATGCACCTAAAAACACATAACAGAATATTTTAATAATAGTATGTTAAAAAAAAAATCATTTAATCTGTATAAAGGTAACATTAAATATATCTGTTCCATTTTTTTTAAAATCTGTATTCTCCAGTTGTTGGCAGAGGTCTTGCAGTTCCCCGATTTTGGTACAGGGTCTTGGAGGTGATCATCTTCGACCCTGTTGCCCCTGTAGAGAGCTGCCGTCTCTGCAAGGCGATTAACTCTGCCTGGTTCTCTATGATGGCATCCAGCTTCATTAAGACATTTAGTTGAAATTCTGTAAAATAATATGCTTTAATATTACATTTGACATAAAAGATGAGTTTATGATTTTTTTGTTGAAGATTAACTATAATTCAGTATAATTAATTTATAAAAGTGCTTTTCAACTGACCAGTACTTGTGTTCTGTGTCAGTCACCATGCATCACCAATTGTGACTTTATTGTATAATTAATCTTTTTGGAAGTCCAAAATCATGGTTTGAATCAAACTGAAAGCTCAATGTTTTCACCCATTAGAATAGTACACTGCAGAACTCACTGTTGTAAGGGACGGGTCTCCTCCTTGATTCCCCACTGGTGTTCATCAAAAGGTGCCAGAGCTAAAGAAAACTAATGTTTAATGACAGTGCAAGAAACTCATTAAATAGATAACATTGTTGGGCATACTGATATATTGATTATATCTGTGAATTGGAATTTTTAAACAAACACTTTATATAGATTTGAATATACAGTATAAAGTAATAATAAACTATACAACATCTTCACCAAATTCAGAAAATAATCCTACTCAATTTATTACATATGACGGTTGAGATTATAGATACCTTCAAATGTTGCATCAGGCTGGTGCAACATGGAAAAGACTGGAAAAAAATTAGGCACTTAGGAAAACCCTCATCAAAGTAAAACAACATAACATGTACAAGTTGT
The DNA here is from genome assembly GCF_902713425.1 of Acipenser ruthenus. NCBI lineage: Eukaryota > Metazoa > Chordata > Actinopteri > Acipenseriformes > Acipenseridae > Acipenser > Acipenser ruthenus. The sequence goes on from NC_081230.1 coordinate 2,453,448, forward strand.
ATAGTTCTTAGGAAGTCACACAGCTTCGGATATACTCCTAGATGCTGTCCTTAATTTGTAATTGTTAATTGTTGTACCTATACTATTATTTTATTTCTTAGCAGACGCCCTTATCCAGGGCGACTTACAATTGTTACAAGATATCACATTATTTTTACATACAATTCCCCATTTATACAGTTGGGTTTTTACTGGAGCAATCTAGGTAAAGTACCTTTCTCAAGGGTACAACAGCAGTGTCCCCCACTGGGGATTGAACCCACAACCCTCCGGTCAAGAGTCCAGAGCCCTCACCACTACTCCACACTGCTGCCCTGTAATGATTGAATATGCAGCAAAATGCCTGTATTAATGTTATTGTCTAAATAAATACAATATTTAGTCATGCATTTGAATTGATTGGATCGCTGATCAAA